>NC_137819.1:37446941-37499441 GCF_963921795.1 Nannobrachium achirus | reverse complement strand
GGCCCAGGGCAGTTGGTGACGTCACAGTAGGGGCGCGTGCATGTGTGTGCATGTGTATGTGCGTGCGTGTGTGCGTGCGTGCGTGTGTGTGTGCGTGTGTGTGTGTGTGTGTGTGTGTGTGTGTGTGTGTGTGTGTGTGTGTGTGTGTGTGTGTGTGTGTGTGTGTGTGTGTGTGTGTGTGTGTGTGTGTGTGTGTGTGTGTGTGTTTCAAAAGTGAATAAAGGGACCATGTTGGGGTGTATTGTTTGGTGTTCATTCTTAAAGACAGTGGGTGTTTTATTGTCTGGTGTTCTTTCTTAAAGACAGTGGGTGTTTATTGTGTTCTAAAGGGTGAGTTTAGCGTGACTGTAATTATTGAATGGAGAGGAGGGCAGCCCGGGTTGTGCTCCTTGTGGGATGGGGAAACCAATGGCTTTTTCATGAGGGCAGTTTACAGATCAGCCTAGGGTTCTATTCCTTGTAGGATGGGGAAATGGGATGGTTTTTGGATTAATAGCATTGTGACTCCTCTGTCATAAAAGTGTGTGTACACATTGGTGAATGGAGGGTCACCGTGTTGGGGGAAGATTGTGGCTCTCTTATGTATGACTTTAGTCTCATTCTGTATGTACTGGGGGCAGTGGGTATGGCTGGATGGAAATGCTGCAGCTTGTGTGATGTCCTCAACAGGGAGAGAGGATGGATCAGTTTACCTAACTATGTTCCTGTACCCAGCATGGGTTAGGCTAACTATACAGAAGGTCCAAGCCAGTAGAAGAATGGTCACACATCAGGGGGTGGTGTAAAACAATGATAGGCCTACTGTTAAGCTCAGTGACCACAACACAGGGTGTGTAGAAACAGGGCATGCACTTTTTTAGTGGACAATGCACTATATATTTTTCCAGTATGCACACGTGGATATATTATAGTCAGCTATTACCTAACCAAATGTAAGAAATTCCATGAATGAAAATAAAAGAATAAGTAAGTAATAAAAACAGCCGATCTACCTGCTGACAGAACGAGAGAGAGTAAGATGTCGCAGTGGGATAGACGCGGACAGATCTACAGTACAATTATGGCTTGTACTGAGGCTATTTTGATCGTTTGGGGACAAACATATAATTTATCGATTGGGTCTCGAGATAAATAAATACCATTTAAATAAAAAAAACGTTTGGTAGCAATTAGTATACACAGAGTTTAAAAGGTTATAGTGCAAATAATATTAACAGACCAGTAAATATTTAGTTATTATTTGTTTTTACATTAGCAAGCCTTAACTAACTATGTCATGGTGTCTGACATGAATTTCGTAGTCAAACCTTAACATAGTTACAGTGGTTATAACTATCAATATCAAATTGTGTCTACAGTACACTATCTACACTACAGTATACTGTGTATACTAAAACGTGTAAGATTCACCATTGCATTTCGTGAAATGAAAACCTACTGTACGTTTTTAGAAGCGTGAATAAACTTTAACTATGCCTAAAACAACATAAAAACTTAGATGAAATTTTGTTGTATAGTCACACATTTCATCCTTCAACACGATTTGAAAGCTTTGAAAAACTATGTAGTTCTGTATTTAAAGAAAAAATGTGTTACACACGCTCTTACAGAAATTATATGAAAACAGCAGATCCACAATCTCACAATTAGTTTACTCTTTACTGTCACTTGACAACAATAACTATGTCTGAGGGATGTAGATTCTTTCTGTTTTTTTCTTCCTATTTATATATTTTCAATACATGATAGGGACCATAGTAATAATCAGACAACTTATTGTTTATTTCCTGGGTGTTCTGTAGGGCTAACTACGTTTGTAATTAGCATGTACCATCCATGAGCCTCACACCATGTACGGTAGTACATTTACAGTAAAACGTTTAAGCCCATGCATAAGCTTACTATCTAGTGTTTTATCTATGACATTATTGTATTTCACTGGCTGTATAGCGGACAGGTATAGAGGATCAGCTATGCATTTACACTATACTTGTCTATTTTCCTCTCACTACATATTTGTTTTCCCACTACAATTAAAAAAGCTCACAGTCATACACATCAACATAACTACAAAAGCCAGTACAACATCAACAAAACATCAACACCCGTACACATTACAGCAGGACAACGCCAAAACACATGATACCAAAAAGTCACAATATTTTACTAACAATGTGGTCAATAAACTAGTTCCAACAACAACCGTTAATCCTATAAGACATCTGGTAACATAAGGCTATAATATAGCCAGTTTGAATAGTAGTTTGACTGAATGCATGAAGGATTTATTAGAAGATTGCATATACGAATGGGTGCAGTTTCATAACAGTACAGTTAATTCACAGGTACAAGGACAACTAAAACCAGATCGTAGTATGGTTTTTAGCTTATTTTCACGGGAAATCTTTCTTTATCTCTTCGCATACTGGGAGTTGAACCCGAGCTGCTGGGTTGAAAACCAGGAATATTAACCGCTAGACCATATGGGATGCAGATCGTACAAACTGTATACACTATATCAATCACAAAGTGTAGAGGACCAAGTATACAACACACCTATGCAACATCTACTGGCCTGCATAATACATACAGTAGTCAACTACTGTATATTCAGCACAAATATACACCAACAGAAATCATCAGCATCGTCACTGCACATTGCGAGTAGCACACAAACATAACACACAAAACATAAAAAACATAACTCTTGCATTCACGTGAAGACAATACACAATATGTTCTAATAATAAAGTGTTCAACAGACTTTTGCTCAACAGCCTTTTAATATCAATTGACTGTGTAAATAACTGAAAGTTTTTTTCCTTTTGCATAGGTGATGGGAAAGTATCGTTTCAATGTATAGTTTGGATATTTGTTTTTGTCACTTTACTGTTAAGTTAATGATAGCATCATGGTCTACGTATGGTCATAGCTATGGATATGCATCTTTATGTATAACCTTGTTTATCTGAACTCAATCTGGAGTAAGAGTGTTTTCTAAATGCCAAAACACTTCCCTAATACAAAGCAAAATATGATATCCTAGAAAACACATTAACATCAAACATCACCTACATCAAATTGTGTCTACAGTACACTATCTACACTACAGTATACTGTACATACTAAACGTGTAAGATTCACCATTGCATTTCGTGAAATGAAAACCTACTGTACGTTTTTAGAAGCGTGAATAAACTTTAACTATGCCTAAAACAACATAAAAACTTAGATGAAATTTTGTTGTAGAGTCACACACTATCTTATCTCATGCATGTGGCTATATGCTAGACGTCACAGAAGGGGCTTATAGCGAGCAGCGGGGTCTTCTTTTAACATCTCACTCACATAATATCTCTATCACCTTTCACTCAATCTATGACCAACACTGTATTTCTCTGTCAATTCACAATGCTACAATTTGTTTCTCCTAAGCCAATAACAATTTGTTACTGTGTACTCAGTACACCATTAATCAAAATCTGTAACTTATGTGACAATAAAACTGCATATGATTCTATAAACATATGTCATTACTAATTATTTAAGTGAATAACACATTTGTAATTCATCCGTTAGTTTATTATACAGGGGGAAATGCAAGTCATTCAAGGATTGAAAATGGTTGGTGTAAAACACTAGCTGGTTTTGACTACACACACAAATCATTTCTTTTTTTCTCCCTGAAATTTGTGTTGTTCACATTAAAATTGTACATAGTACACTCATACTAGGCCATGTGTAGGCAGTTTAGCCATATGTAACAGTACAGGTATATACATTTGTTAAAATATAAAATATAATATACAAGACTGCATGAACACCATAGCTACTGAAAGTGGTGTACAAATATATGCATAACAAATCGAAAATATAATTTATTCCTAGTAACAATGTATGCATCAATTATTAAGGTGTTTATACTTTATCTAATAATTATATAGTTCTACAGATGGTGAGTTCCTCCAGAATGTAACAAGCTCATTCAGAACTGCACACGTTTTCTTGTCTTTACCCAATACCAGATTGGCATTAACAATCGCCTTGATATATCCTGGAATATCTTTAACACCCTTCAATTCGTGTAGAAAAGTTTCACACACTCCTTGCACTCTGGATGTTGTTGTAATAATACCACGAGTTTCCAACACATGCATGATTCCTGAAATAAATCGCTCAGTCCACAGTCTTTTCATTAATTCTTCAAAATGATTGAAAAAATATCTTGATGGTTGGGATAGACACTGGTGTTGGGCTGGGCTGGGATGATCTATTTCACAACCGTCACAATCCTCTTTCCATAGATCAGTTATTACAGAATCCATTAGCATTGCTACGCATACTTTTATAATACGCAGAAAGCGTGAACCAAGCAAAGTTGCAGGTTGATCCAGATCCAGTGGTGATGTCACTGGGGAGGGCCATGAATGCGTTGGTGATGAGGAGAAAAGAAGAATTTATTTCCAACTTTAAAATATGAATATAACACACTTATAAACAGTATACATTATATACTGCAAAACTATTCTCTCAAACTACTTTCTCAAATAATTTTCTGGAACACCTCATTTTGTGATTCTTATCCTATCCAAACTTATATTAAAGTATCCAATCAACCAATCAATGCTGAATCATTAGTATTAGTTTTATTCACCTATTTTAATTATTAAAATTATGCCAACAACACTTTTGGCTGCATAAGAAGTGAGGTAAAATGTACCTGTCTAGTGAAACAAAACAAATTTCAACATTATTACAATATAACCAACATTCTTTAAAAAAAACTATTATGACCAAATATTTAGTATAATGTAGTTGATATTTTTTATTTTGAGAAGAAAACATGTACACATATATACAATGATAATGATAAACAACATAACTGGCGGAATCATCATACAAAAAAAATACTATGTGGTAAAGCTATGTTTTTCTTTTTTTAATGCTTACAAGATTGTATGAACACTGTAATGAATGTGGACACTATACAATATAGGCTATGCACTTTCTTCCCTGTAACATTGTATTTGAATAAATGATTCATGAATTCTCTAGCAATACTATAGCTCAGTACTTGGTTCTACAGATGGTGAGTTTATCCAGAAAGGAATGAGTTTGTTCATTACATTATGGTGTGTCACATCATCACCCATTTCATCAGCTGCGATATCTAACCTCAGTTCATTAAGAAAGACTTCGCAGACACCTTGCACTCTCGCTTCTGTAGTAATAATACCACGAGTTTCTAACACATGCATGATTCCTGAAATAAATCGCTCTGTCCATAGCATTTTGATAAATTCTTTATAATGAGCAAATACATAATAACGTGACACCGGATAACTAGTTTGCGCCCCATCGCACCAATTATGTGTCAAACAACAACAGACTAATGTAAGATCCCGGTCATTACTTAGTACAACAGTTAAAAGCTTATCAGTGCATGCTTTTACAATATCCATAAACACGGTGCTAACCAGTCCATCGGGTTGGTCCAGAGCCAGGGGTATATTTGCTGGAGAGGGGTGGGAATGCACTGGAGAGGAGGAGAAGTGGTCAAGAAAAGAATACCTTTTAAACATGAATAAAACATACAATATATGCTGTAAAACTATTGTCTCTACTTTCTCAAATAATTACCAGCGTCAGAGCTTGGGGTATCAGGTGGTGTGTTACTCCAAAATGTAACAAGCTCGTTCAACACATCACGCTTCTTCTTGTTTCCGCCAAGCACATGATTATTATCAACAGCCTCTTTGATTTTTGTCTGAATTACATCCACATTCTTCAGCTCATATAGAAAAGCTTCACATATCCCTTGCACTCGAGATGTGGTAGTGACAGTTCCTTGGGTTTCCAGAACACGCATGATCCCCGAAATGAATCGATCAGTCCAAAGTCTTTTCATTAATTCTTTAAAGTTTGTGAAGACATAATATTTAGGGATTGGATTGAGGCACTGGTGTTGGGTCTGACTAGGATGATCTGCTTGGCAGCCGTCACATTCATCTTTCCACAGATCAATTATTACCACATTCAGTAGCTTGATGATGCATACTTTTATAATTTCCAGAAGCTCTACATTGCCCAGACCATCTCCGTGATCCAGAGTCAGGGTTGAATTCACTGGAGATGGTGGTGAAAGCGAAAGCATTGGTGAGAAGGAGTAAGGTGTAGAGTAATTCACCGGTGAAGACGGTGGAACAGGATCTAACGCCAGATACTGAATAAATATTGGTGATGATGGAGGTGAAGGACCGCATGCAAGGGCATAGTATTCAGCGTCCGTGTCGCTGTCATTGGGTTCTGCCCATGGCTCACCTTCTACAGTTTCCACTGGTAGAATACAGCTAGAGTTGGGTTTGTCAACTTCTTCGCTTCTTTCAGCAGATTCCTCCATGATGACTGGTAAAGACCACATTACGAGCAATAATACCCTTATATATTGTGAGAGGAATAGGCGTGGTGTGTCTTGCGAGAGGAAGAGACGTAGGAGGGTGGACCAGTAAGGGGTATGAGGAGGAGGGGCAGAAGCAGATTGAAAACAAAGAGGTTTCTTTGTTTAGACATAGCATTATTATTCTATAGTTCAGTACTTGGTTCTACAGATGGTGAGTTTATCCAAAAAGTAATGAGTTCGTTCATCACATTATGTTGTGTCACATTTTCTTTTCTTTGTTTCTGGCTTCATGGTGTTGCCATCTGATTTGGTTGTATGCCCATGCTTCCTTTTTTGCTGTTGTTTCACATGGCCACTAGATTTGTCCCATGGGATTGTCTTCAGAGCAGGAAACATTTTTATTACATTTCTTGTTTTCAGAATATCCAGGAAAGCATTGCAGGTTGATTCACCCTTGCCCATAATTATGTCCACAAGTTCAGTGGCCGGGTCGGCTGAGATACGATATCTATCCAGTTGTGTGATTAGTTTTCGTTCACAGATAAGCGAAATAAGCTTGAAGAGATTGTCAATATCTGACATCAGGGTGTTTTGAAGTGTTGACTTGTTTTTTCTTATACTGTCTTGTGCTCTTCTGACTGTATCTGTGCAAGCCATGTATCCAGGGCGTCCTTGATGTTGTGCTGCATAAGGCAGTGCCTTCAATTCAGGTCTAATTGCTGTTACTTCATTATTTTGTAGCATAGCAATGAACCCATAACAGAATTCTTCGCCCTTGGAGAGCATTTTGTCCAAAAGCTCAACAGCTGCTGTGTAGGACGAGTGAGTGTCCCTGAGTTGTCTGTAGCCCACATTGCCAACAAGATCCGATTGGAAAGCACAATCGATGAAAAATTCCATATCTGACATGATGATTTCTTGCAGTTTTGGCTTGTTTACCCTTAAAATCTCTGTAAACGACATTCCCGGCATGAAACGAAATCCTTCCCTCTCCGTTTCAAAAACCATTGGTGGAAGACCGTACCAAGGCAATTTCTTCAGATCAGGAAACCTGTCTGTAAGTTTTGCGTGTTTTAGCAGAGACAGGAACACTTGGCAAATCTTTTCACCCTTGTCCATGATACTATCAATGAGCCTATATGATGCACCCGAATAAGACATTTGCATGAGGTCCCGGTACTCTCCAAACACCAGTAGGCTTTCTTCAATTTCGAAAACACACTGGATGACATATTTGATATCTGGAAGCAGTATTTTTCTAAGTTCTAAACTGTTTTTCCGTATCATATCTTTTGCGGTCACACATCCATTGCCAATCACGTTTGGACGACTGTACCATGACATGTGCTGTAGATCAGGATATGTTTCTATTGCATTTGACGCTTGTAGCAGACATAGGAACTCACTGCACACAGTTTCACCATTGTCCATAATTATTTCCAAGAGTGCTTGAATTGTCTGTGAACTATCTGGGTTATTGTACACCATGTGCTTGATCTTATTGTAGGCCCCATGATCCATCAAATGTTCTTCATGTCCAAAAGCCAACTGGAGGAGATAAAGTATATCATGCTCCAGTATGCATTGAAGTTTTTTAGAGTTTTCCCTGATCATATCAGTTGCTGACCATCCATATGGTAAATTTACCCCATTACTCGCACTGGGAGCTCCTTCCTCTTTCACAGTGGACAACTGCAGGACTTTGTCACCCTTCTCTGGATAAGATGATGGAAGCGGTGGTGAGAAGTAAGGTGTAGAGTAGCCCAGAGGTGGTGGAGGAGGTGCACCAGGGCATGGACAATATTCATCGTCATTTTCAGATTTGGAATCGTGCATAGGATCGCATTCTACAGTTTCCACTGGTAGAATACCGCTAGAGTTGGTTTCATCCCTTCTTTCAGCAGCTTTTTCCATGGTGACTGGTGAAATCATAATATTCTACTCTCTAAGAGTCCCTTATATCTTGTGAAAGGAATAGGCGTGGTGTATCTTACGAGAGGAAGAGGCGTAGGAGGGTGTACCAGTAACGGGTAAGAGGAGGAGGAGCAGAAGTAGGTTGAAAACAAAAAGGTTTCTTTGTTTAGACATAGCTAACTATATTAGGTATAATTACTGTAGGATGATGGAAAAATTCCATGAAAAAAGATATGTTTTTATATGTTTTATTTTGACAAGAGAACATGATACATCTTTTCAGGCATGTTACACGCATGTTACAATTAATATAATATGTAAATAAAATGTGGATACACAATCTAGGGAAACACATTGAACATTCAACACATCATATGATTCAAGCAGACTATGATGCTCTCAAATCAACAGGAGAGGACACATGTATGGTAGGCCTATTGTTACTTTGTCCCAACGGTTTCTAGCTCATGATCCAACACAGGTCTTACAGTATTACAGTTGCCCCTTGACCACTGCGTATCTTCAGGTGGTTTTATAAAATCAATCCACCCTGGTTTATTGTACATTGAAAACAGAGTAGCTCCAGATGGTTGTGACTTTTTGGAATTTTCAGGTACTTTTATGGAATCAATCCAACCGGGCTTATGGTCCATTGAAAACAGACTAGATCCAGAGGGATGATTGTGATTAGGTTCATTCAAGAGTTTTTTATCGTGCAACAGGGGTACGCGTCTTGGTTTCTTTGTAGAGAGGTAGTTCGTACGATTTACACCGTTCAGGCGATCATCCAGCAACATCATCTTGCGAGTCTCTTTTGCTTTGCGGAAAAACCCATTGATTAATTTCAGCACGTCCTGCAGAAGCCACAAATCACCAGCATGAAAGGCTAAACGGATTGGAAAATACAATTCTTTGTCCATTACAGTCTTCGATCTTTCACAAGTTGGTCCCATTGACTTGAATCTTACCAACAAACATAAAAATGACTGTGAACAGTCGATAAGGAAAGCTTCTCCGCCTGATAAACGAGTAGGCATCGCTTCATCCACTTTCACCATATCCGATGGTTTGATGTAGTCATCTTTGGCCCCTCTCCCCCAGAGCAGATAATCAGTGAAATCCATGATGGCAGTCTCAAACCTCTCAAATTCAGATGCATATACTCTCACATGATGCAAATCTGCAAACAATGTTTCCCCATCTTCCACTGTATACAGATCAACAAATGGAAAAAGGTGCATGGGTGGCGAAAAATGGCAACGTAATTTACGTTCATTAGACAGATTCCATATCAGCTTATCCTCGCCCTGGTAATTCAGACGGTGAGAGTCCATTTTTGGTGGTAAGAATTGGTCTTCCTCATATTTTAAAGAAAAAGGATCCCGAGAGAGGCGGGTATTAGAGAGACCGAACATTGACCAACCAATGAAATTTAATGTAGGAGGGATCTGGATAATTGCAATAGGTTAAACTGACCCTCCCCATGACAACTGATAAAATAACTGGTACAATATGTTTACACCTTGAAACCATCTAGTTTACATAAAATAAGCCTATTCGCGCAATATGAAAGAAGTTGCAAGCTATGTTGTTCATGCATTCTTGTAACCAAAATAAAAATAAACAAGTTTTGTATTTAATGATCCGTGTGTATAATTTTGTACACCACTTTCAGTAGCTATGGTGTTCATGCAGTCTTGTATATTATATTTTATATTTTAACAAATGTATATACCTGTACTGTTACATATGGCTAAACTGCCTACACATGGCCTAGTATGAGTGTACTATGTACAATTTTAATGTGAACAACACAAATTTCAGGGAGAAAAAAAGAAATGATTTGTGTGTGTAGTCAAAACCAGCTAGTGTTTTACACCAACCATTTTCAATCCTTGAATGACTTGCATTTCCCCCTGTATAATAAACTAACGGATGAATTACAAATGTGTTATTCACTTAAATAATTAGTAATGACATATGTTTATAGAATCATATGCAGTTTTATTGTCACATAAGTTACAGATTTTGATTAATGGTGTACTGAGTACACAGTAACAAATTGTTATTGGCTTAGGAGAAACAAATTGTAGCATTGTGAATTGACAGAGAAATACAGTGTTGGTCATAGATTGAGTGAAAGGTGATAGAGATATTATGTGAGTGAGATGTTAAAAGAAGACCCCGCTGCTCGCTATAAGCCCCTTCTGTGACGTCTAGCATATAGCCACATGCATGAGATAAGATAGTGTGTGACTCTACAACAAAATTTCATCTAAGTTTTTATGTTGTTTTAGGCATAGTTAAAGTTTATTCACGCTTCTAAAAACGTACAGTAGGTTTTCATTTCACGAAATGCAATGGTGAATCTTACACGTTTAGTATGTACAGTATACTGTAGTGTAGATAGTGTACTGTAGACACAATTTGATGTAGGTGATGTTTGATGTTAATGTGTTTTCTAGGATATCATATTTTGCTTTGTATTAGGGAAGTGTTTTGGCATTTAGAAAACACTCTTACTCCAGATTGAGTTCAGATAAACAAGGTTATACATAAAGATGCATATCCATAGCTATGACCATACGTAGACCATGATGCTATCATTAACTTAACAGTAAAGTGACAAAAACAAATATCCAAACTATACATTGAAACGATACTTTCCCATCACCTATGCAAAAGGAAAAAAACTTTCAGTTATTTACACAGTCAATTGATATTAAAAGGCTGTTGAGCAAAAGTCTGTTGAACACTTTATTATTAGAACATATTGTGTATTGTCTTCACGTGAATGCAAGAGTTATGTTTTTTATGTTTTGTGTGTTATGTTTGTGTGCTACTCGCAATGTGCAGTGACGATGCTGATGATTTCTGTTGGTGTATATTTGTGCTGAATATACAGTAGTTGACTACTGTATGTATTATGCAGGCCAGTAGATGTTGCATAGGTGTGTTGTATACTTGGTCCTCTACACTTTGTGATTGATATAGTGTATACAGTTTGTACGATCTGCATCCCATATGGTCTAGCGGTTAATATTCCTGGTTTTCAACCCAGCAGCTCGGGTTCAACTCCCAGTATGCGAAGAGATAAAGAAAGATTTCCCGTGAAAATAAGCTAAAAACCATACTACGATCTGGTTTTAGTTGTCCTTGTACCTGTGAATTAACTGTACTGTTATGAAACTGCACCCATTCGTATATGCAATCTTCTAATAAATCCTTCATGCATTCAGTCAAACTACTATTCAAACTGGCTATATTATAGCCTTATGTTACCAGATGTCTTATAGGATTAACGGTTGTTGTTGGAACTAGTTTATTGACCACATTGTTAGTAAAATATTGTGACTTTTTGGTATCATGTGTTTTGGCGTTGTCCTGCTGTAATGTGTACGGGTGTTGATGTTTTGTTGATGTTGTACTGGCTTTTGTAGTTATGTTGATGTGTATGACTGTGAGCTTTTTTAATTGTAGTGGGAAAACAAATATGTAGTGAGAGGAAAATAGACAAGTATAGTGTAAATGCATAGCTGATCCTCTATACCTGTCCGCTATACAGCCAGTGAAATACAATAATGTCATAGATAAAACACTAGATAGTAAGCTTATGCATGGGCTTAAACGTTTTACTGTAAATGTACTACCGTACATGGTGTGAGGCTCATGGATGGTACATGCTAATTACAAACGTAGTTAGCCCTACAGAACACCCAGGAAATAAACAATAAGTTGTCTGATTATTACTATGGTCCCTATCATGTATTGAAAATATATAAATAGGAAGAAAAAAACAGAAAGAATCTACATCCCTCAGACATAGTTATTGTTGTCAAGTGACAGTAAAGAGTAAACTAATTGTGAGATTGTGGATCTGCTGTTTTCATATAATTTCTGTAAGAGCGTGTGTAACACATTTTTTCTTTAAATACAGAACTACATAGTTTTTCAAAGCTTTCAAATCGTGTTGAAGGATGAAATGTGTGACTATACAACAAAATTTCATCTAAGTTTTTATGTTGTTTTAGGCATAGTTAAAGTTTATTCACGCTTCTAAAAACGTACAGTAGGTTTTCATTTCACGAAATGCAATGGTGAATCTTACACGTTTTAGTATACACAGTATACTGTAGTGTAGATAGTGTACTGTAGACACAATTTGATATTGATAGTTATAACCACTGTAACTATGTTAAGGTTTGACTACGAAATTCATGTCAGACACCATGACATAGTTAGTTAAGGCTTGCTAATGTAAAAACAAATAATAACTAAATATTTACTGGTCTGTTAATATTATTTGCACTATAACCTTTTAAACTCTGTGTATACTAATTGCTACCAAACGTTTTTTTTATTTAAATGGTATTTATTTATCTCGAGACCCAATCGATAAATTATATGTTTGTCCCCAAACGATCAAAATAGCCTCAGTACAAGCCATAATTGTACTGTAGATCTGTCCGCGTCTATCCCACTGCGACATCTTACTCTCTCTCGTTCTGTCAGCAGGTAGATCGGCTGTTTTTATTACTTACTTATTCTTTTATTTTCATTCATGGAATTTCTTACATTTGGTTAGGTAATAGCTGACTATAATATATCCACGTGTGCATACTGGAAAAATATATAGTGCATTGTCCACTAAAAAAGTGCATGCCCTGTTTCTACACACCCTGTGTTGTGGTCACTGAGCTTAACAGTAGGCCTATCATTGTTTTACACCACCCCCTGATGTGTGACCATTCTTCTACTGGCTTGGACCTTCTGTATAGTTAGCCTAACCCATGCTGGGTACAGGAACATAGTTAGGTAAACTGATCCATCCTCTCTCCCTGTTGAGGACATCACACAAGCTGCAGCATTTCCATCCAGCCATACCCACTGCCCCCAGTACATACAGAATGAGACTAAAGTCATACATAAGAGAGCCACAATCTTCCCCCAACACGGTGACCCTCCATTCACCAATGTGTACACACACTTTTATGACAGAGGAGTCACAATGCTATTAATCCAAAAACCATCCCATTTCCCCATCCTACAAGGAATAGAACCCTAGGCTGATCTGTAAACTGCCCTCATGAAAAAGCCATTGGTTTCCCCATCCCACAAGGAGCACAACCCGGGCTGCCCTCCTCTCCATTCAATAATTACAGTCACGCTAAACTCACCCTTTAGAACACAATAAACACCCACTGTCTTTAAGAAAGAACACCAGACAATAAAACACCCACTGTCTTTAAGAATGAACACCAAACAATACACCCCAACATGGTCCCTTTATTCACTTTTGAAACACACACACACACACACACACACACACACACACACACACACACACACACACACACACACACACACACACACACACACACACACACACACACACGCACGCACGCACGCACGCACGCACGCACGCACATACACATGCACACACATGCACGCGCCCCTACTGTGACGTCACCAACTGCCCTGGGCCCCCACACCGCCCTCTATTCTACTTACATTTATTTTAAGCAGTACATTTTAGTTTTTCTCCCCGTTTCTATGGTTTCTTGGGCTGGATATGGCAGCCTGGAAGTGCAGCTAAACATGTTAGTAAACGTGCCACAATTAACAATAATGCATGGCACCTGTGCAGCTGACCTGCGGAACCTGGGAATATACCATTTTGTCAAGATGGGGAGAATAAAAGTGTGGAGAATATTATAATACCTTGTTAAAATGGCCATTTTGTTACATTTTGCATTTGTAGTTATTTTACATAATAACCAGCACATATAGACAAAGAGACATTCATGGATTTATATTTAAAAGTAACTTTTATTTTACCCCCTGGGGTATATACCCCAGGGTATGGCAGCTGCATACCCCTGCCATACCCAATTGACGCCCCTGTGCAAGCACTTCTCTCGGCCGCCGCCGCCCGCTGTCTGGTCTCTGTCTGACTGTCTCTGGGCTACGAGCTTCAACCTCCACACCCTTGTTCTGTGCCGAATTAATCTGTGGGCTCTTTTTCATTGTAACCCCCCCCCCCCCCCCCCCCCTCTCCTCCGTCTAGAAGAAAGTCCAAATCAAAATGAAAGGATAAGCAGAGACAAAAGACGATCCACATTAAATGTAATTGCGCTACCATTTTGCATTTCATCACTTTCCTCTCTTGGTGGCTGCATGCTGTGATATGGCTGGCCTACTTTTGCCTGTTTCTCACGTTTCTTTTTAGAATGTGTGTTGATTTTTTTAGGTTTTTATTTTTTAGTCTTTGGGGGTGATAACAATGTAATGTACGTAGGTGGAACAAAGCAGTGCCAGGAATGTACAGTGCAGATATCTGGACAACCAGTGAATATAGGCAGATAAAAAAATAAAAAAAAAGAAATCATTGGAGAATCAATTAATTTCATCAAGTCAATAACATCCCAGTGGATTTATTTTAAGTTATATATATTATATTTCCAAGAGGTTGTGTTTTCTGCTGCAATAGAAATGTAATTCAAACAATAATAATTTTGATAGTACTAGTTACTTTAGAGTGTTTTTTCCCCCACCCTTTCCCCTGTGAGGAGAAAAAAGCTGTTTCAGTTTTCCCTGTAGGTGACGGCCTTCCTCCAGTCAGGATAGAGTGGGGCCTTCCTCCAATTATGATCGAGTGGGGGCAAGCCTTGGTGTGCGTAAGACCCGCCCCCACTCGATCATGATTGGAGGATAGGGCGGAACGCGGAAGTCCTTATATGGACCAAACACTCTAGTAACTAGTACTATCAGAACAGACCCATTTTGTTATTATTTGAATTAAATTAAATCACTCACCTTACCTTTAACAAAGTACATTTACTCAAGTACTGTACTTAAACCATTAAAACCGGGAGAGCATCTGTGTCATTTTAGACTGTATAGCTATATATACGGTATATACCCGTTGTTTCCTGTTGAGATTGTCATTTGTCTTCGCAGGAGGCAAGCAGTGATCACCCCATGATGTGCACTGCAATGTAGTTTCAAATGCACTACATTTCAGGCGCCCAAGCTCAATAGGGAACATCGGTAAGAATACATTAGCAATACAACTTTTTCAGAAAACGCAAATACAAGGAGAGAGGGTGGCAGCCTGTAGAAATGCATGTGTATATTTATTTGAATTTGGGTGGATGGATAAGTATACTCTTTGCTTTATATATCCTTCCATTACCATCATCAGTTTCCCAAAGACCCCTTGATTGGGCAATTACAATCACAGTCCAACATTGTTTAAAGTGCTGTACTTTGTGGCTTTGACAGCGGCTAATCCACCCCTTGACCTTAGCATCGCAGTGCATACTGATGCAGGGCACAGCCCAAACACACATGTTATACTCGTACGATGCACTGCCAAAAATAGAAGATTTAGAAGCTCACAAAGTGCTGCACGACTCACATTGCGACACACTGTGAACTTGTAGGTATGCTATTTTGTTGTTGTTGCTGCATATACCGGCAAATAACTACTTCCTAAATAACTATGCACATTAAAAACTGTTTAGAAACTGAACACACAGCTGGATGTCAGTTAATCACAATCAAGCTGTGCTGCCCAGGCAATACAACACATAATCATGGAGGCACGGGAGAGAGTCAGGCACTCGGAATCAGAATCTGCCAATTGCGGTGCACACGGAATGTGAATTGTTCTCAAAAGCACTTTCAAAAAGGACACACAACAGGGGCAGTACACTAGTACATTAAGCAATCAGGAAATCAGGCATTCTTCAGTTGTCAAGTACAATTGATGTACTGTAGGGCAGTGGTCCCCAACCTGTTTACTGCACCAAACGTAATCAATAAACTACAGTATACAAAAAAAAAAAAAAAAAAAAAAAAGAGAATATATATATATATATATATATATATATATATATATATATATATATACGAGAAAGAGGCAAAAAAAAAAAAAAAGACAATCTGCAAGCTCTCAACACCTCGCAATTCAAGGCGTTGTGAACTTGTAGATCAGCTATTTGAACTCTTACATTCCAAGTGCTTGTCAGGGGGTAGGGTTCCCACTCCCAGTTCAAATATGATTATTTTGGGGGTCACAGCCTGAAAAGGTTGAGAACCACTGTTGTGGGGGAGGGTGTCCTGCAGGTGACCCTTGTGGTCCGACATGAAATGACATGAATGTTCCTCATCCCTAGATCATCCGAACTCCCCTGAACTGCTCTGAAAAGAGAAAAAATGCGGCAAACTGTGAAATGGGTTTCACAAAATATTCCAAATGGCTCAGAACACTTCTCAATGCTCCTTCTTTTAAAAGAAATGACATATTTTCTGTAATCCAGTAACAAGCATGTCCCAAACGCTTTGAGAGGAGAGGCCTTTTATCTTTTCGGTTTTCACATTTGGGATCAAAGCCTCCATCACTGTAGCCCTTGGGGCAGCAGTTCTAGCAGGTGTACGGATCTTCCTGTTGAGGTGCTTGAGGCTCAGTGGAGGTCTGTTTAGTGGGAGCCTCTGCCCTACCTTATCCATGCACAGGTTCACACCTCCAGGCAGCAGAGTGCAGGAATGAATGACACACACTGTTCGCCTCCGCTTGTCTCTCTTCCAAAACCTTCCTCATCCTCTGGCTAGCTTATATTTAAAATCCTAGAATTATTATTGTGGGGGGAAATATTCACAGAAGAACTGCTGATCTACAAGCTTCCCCCCACTTCCAGTTGGCGTAAATATGTCCCGCTGGAAACAAATTAGTTGAAGTCTAAGCTAACTTGCTGCTTAGCAGGAATGGAAATTCTAAAATGCATTATATTTTATATAGGGCTGGTAGCCTAGTTCCAGACCCTGAATCGCTAGCCACACCCCTTTAAATTTTTATTTTGGCAATTCAGGGGTCTAGAATTGCTCTCATTGAAGAGGCTTTCCTCGTTCGAAAATCCGTACGGCAAATCAGCGTTGTGTATCAGCGTCTTGTGATCAGCGTGGGTGGGGATTTCCCAGAACTCATGTGCAATTCGCCGCCGCCGGACGGGACCGCACACATCGCGTCGCGTTAAATGCGGTAAATTGCGGTAAAATGCGATCGTATCGATCTCGCTATAAAACATCAGTAGCAGACATGTTATGTTTTGTTTGATTACTAATTTGTTGTGCTCCTATTCCTGCTGTTTCTTTGGTTAGCAAGTAGTACTAGCAAGCAACAGGCTAGCCACTAGCCAGCCACACATAACAACAACACTACGTCATCTGCTTTGCTACTGTTGTGTTGGTCAGATGGTGAACCAATCGCAGAAGACTGCCTCTTTGGCAACGCCCATCCTTGAAATTGCCTTAGATGAGACCAAGTTCAGACTGAATAATGGAGTGAAACAAAATGTCAATTCAGGCTGAGTGTCAGGCTATAGGGCTGGGACTTTAACTGATTAATTTCTATGAATTAATTACAGAAAACTTTAATTAAAATAATTAACACATTTTAATTGCGATTAGGTGTACCGATCATACCGAAGCACCAACCAACAGACAACAAACCCCAGCGCACGCAATGGGAGAAGAATCCAAGACAGCGTATTTGCTCGGCCCAGTGGATTAAAAACTTTCATTTAAATAAAATTGCTTCTCAGGTCAAATATTTATATGTGATTAAACATGCAATTTAATCTGCGTATTTGCTCAGCCCAGTGGATGGGAAATGAAGATTTTAAAAAACTTTAATTTAAATAAAATTGCTTCTTAGGTCAAATATTTATATGTGATTAAAGATGCGATTAATTTCGATTAATTAATTACAAAGCCTCTAATTAATTAGATACTTTTTTTAATCGAGTCCCAGCCCTTGGAAATGGATTGGAGACTATACAAGATCACTGCTAAATATTCAACTTTCCAAAGTTACATAACAGATGCATGGACACACCCGATCCACCATACCAGTGGTCTATATTTGATTGATTGCTGGCCAGATGAATCTATCAACCTTACATGTATGAAACATTTGCGCAGACCAGACTTTTAGAATATTTCTCTCTTGTGAAGTCAAGAGTCAAGACATGTGTTGGCATGATGAAACATGATGCAACAAAAACACCTTGTTGTGAAACCATTACGCGCGTAGCCATGGACACACACAGCCTGCACGATTGGTCCAATATAATTAATTCCCTTGTGCAAGATGAATGTACGTTTGTTTTATATCCTACTACTCAATTGGTTTTCAGTCCCAGATATACAGTAAATCTAATACTTTAACAGTTGTTATTGGCTATGTTTGTGCATCTGCTTGTCATTCATGCATTAAAATGATCATGTCCGTTATTTTGTACGGGATGTCCGATCAATTTTAATCATTCCGGAAACGGTGACCGGCAGTTTAAAATCCTGGCGCGACGTCTGAGATATATAAGGGTAAATATAAATATAAATATAAATATAAATATAAATATAAATATAAATATATATACACACACACACAGTATAAATGGATTCTGTTAGGGATCTCCATGTATGGGCATAAAATGGATTAGTGATGTCAGATACTCAGAGCAGGGATCTCCATATATGGGCATAAAAGGGATTCTGTTAGGGATCTCCATATATGGGCATAAAAGGGATTGTATCCCAGATGATGCCCTGATAAGAGAACCTGAACCACACTAACAGAATCCATGTATGGCCAAGAGAGGTCGCTTTTCGCCCTTAGGCGTCTTACTGGTACTACAGCGTGTAAGTTCATGGGTTTCATTTGTAGTCCTACACCAGCCATGTTGAGGACCAACACAGGTGGTCTGATTGATGTAGAACATTATTTCTATGCCAATCATACAAATTGAACCACTTGTGTTGGTCCTCAACATGGCCGTGTAGGACTACAAATGAAACCCATGAATTAGGCTAATTTCCGCCTATTCCTCATCTTTGTATGCCACGTGCGCCATTGTGATCCTCTCTGGTCTCATCTTTCTGTCTTGCACGCACAGCACGCACTCACGCACGCACGCACACACACACACACACACACACACACACACACACAAACACTCGACTCATTATCTTCTAGTCCACCAGATTCGCCTTTGGAATTAAATCTCTCTCATAACCTGCGATATTCCTTCCACATTAATGAGTTAGATTTATGCACCACCTCTCCTCTCTCTCTCTCTCTCTATCATGTCTTCACTCCCTCTCTCTCTCTCTCTCCATCCATCTGTTGTGCAGACGAAAGGAGGCCGTGGTCTTGTGTCTGCAGGGGTTTAAATCATCTTTTTAATTTCCATTCAAGGAGGAGATTAAGAAAGCGGTTGGGCGCTATCTACTGCAGCCATATAGCTGCATGATGCTATCAGGGATGGAGAGAAAGAGAGAGAACAGATACCGTAAAAAGAAAAGGAAGGCCTGACTTGCAGCATGCACTGGCGAGGTTAACATCAAGTAACAGGTTATACAGCGTCCCTGTTCTCTTGTCAAGAAGCGCTGTTTCTAATCTTTAGACAGCCAATTGAAACCTTCAAAACTTAAACTCCCTCTCCCTCCCTCCCTCCCTTCCTCCTCCTCTCTCTCTCTCCCCCTCCCAAGCTCTCTCTCCCTCCGTCTCCCTCAGTTCTCCAAACCCTTATTTAAACGTGGTCGCCTAGTGGTGCCAGGAATAGACGACCGACAAGTTTGCTACGCCGCGCTGCGGGACACGTTGTGAGCTTGGCGATCGCTTATTTCCATTTTGCGGCGCGGGCTCACAACCCAAGTACATAAATCAGGCATAAAACTCTGTCGGCCTTGTCTCTCTTGATGCATCTTCTTTCTTTCATGCGTGTTTGCTCCATAAGGGACTTTAGGAGTGTAGTGGTATAAATAAATAAAAGGATGGGGTAAAAGAAAATGCATCTTGGGTTGAGAGCCGCATTACTGATTCATGGGGCTGTGTTGTGTCTGTGGGAGGATGCGTCTGTTGTGGACTGTCTGTGGGCTCTCTGTTGTGTGTGTGTGTGTGTGTGTGTGTGTGTGTGTGTGTGTGTGTGTGTGTGTGTGTGTGTGTGTGTGTGTGTGTGTGTGTGTGTGTGTGTGTGTGTGTGTGTGTGTGTGTGTGTGTGTGTGTGTGTGTGTGTGTGTGTGAGTGCATTCTGCAGTGTTATGTTCGGTATCTGATGTTCAGCCTGTTTGTTGTTTATCCATTTTTTTATACTTTTACTTGGGCTGCTGCTGGTGAGGGTGGTGGTGGGGGCCGCAATGCTCGTCCTTGACTTGCTACAGTTAGACAGTGTGTGTGTGTGTGTGCGTGCGCACGTGTGCATGCATGCGAGATTGTTTACTTTGGTGGTCACTTTTTACTGTAATTAATTATTGGCTGCGGTGGTCACGGTGGTAGCCTATTATCGAACCCGAGTAATGGTATTAATAATGCTATATTATTTGGCGTAGTTTGTAATAAATCATTATATATTAAGTACTGTATAGTCGTATTACTATATAGATTCTGTATTGCTACTGCACTGGCCCGTGGCGCAGCCCGAGGAAAGTTGGATGATGAGTCACACTGGGAAAAAAAGAAGAAAAATCTATCTGTGAGACAGTCACAGCAAGAGTGGAAGTAGAACTAAACTAACACAATTATACAACTCACAAGTGAACCTAGAAGTCCTCCTACAGTCTAGGAAGTTGGAAGCAGACTTGATGCTCAAGGGGAGCTTGCCAAGACAGTGAAGGCACGCTTGCCCATTCTTACTGTGTTGGACCGTGGAGTCCTTATAAATGCATCTGATTGTCAGATCTGAGCGACTCAGAGCTGGAAGATTGCTCCAAGAGCTCCTCAGTGCAGTAGGGGTGTAACGATACATTTTAATAGCGATTCGATACATATCACGATACATGGTTGACGATACGATACATGGACGATATTGGTTCATTCATGGTGATACGATACGATTCGATTCAATGATTTAAAATCGATATAGTAACTATTTAGCAAAGACATTAAATCTGTGTGAAAGGTGCGGATAGTGCAGGTTTTTAAGGGAAACATGTATTATTATGGATATAAATAAGTAAACACAGTGATTATCTGCCAAATACATGGACATTGTATATTGACAAACCTGCACCTTGACATGAACCCAGAGATTAAACACATTTATTGATAGACCAGTGTAGCTATATGGAAAGAAAACATAATTAAACCCCTCCTTTTAATTTTTTCTTCTTGAAAATGCTAAATACAATGCCCAAGTAGGTAGTATCGATACAATCGATTCTTTGCACTGCCGATTCGATACGATACAAAATAAATCGATACGATTCGATTTTAGCTGTTTTCATTTCGATATACTTCGATTTTTTAAGTTAAAAACTATATTTCGATACAGTTACTATATCGTTACACGCCTACAGTGCAGGGCTGTTCAGGGCTTTGAAGAAACATTACATGTCACTCTATTGTCGCTATCGGGCAGAAACCTTGTATCTCCAAGTTTTCAAATGTGTAATTATTTTCATAAAGTAAAGCCCTGCTTTATCATACAAGACTGTGGCACAAGGCAAGTGAAAATAGCAGATCTACAAGCAAACAACGCCTCGCGGTGCGAGGCGTTGTGTGCTTGTAGATCGGCTATTTTCACTAGTTTAAATCATCTTTAAAATGATAAATACAAAACTCACAGTTTTGGACATACATGGTTTCCACCTGACAATGACGCTATGCTTCAGTGGGGGCCAATGTGAGACATGATCTCTCAACTTGGTACTATACCTAGGCTGTCACAAGCTTGAAGCCTAGCAGCAGTCTTCTGGATTAGCCGCAGGCATTGAAAGCCCCAAGAAACTATTAATAAGAATACTTTTCACATTCCAACTGTTATTTCTTTGATGTCTGCACAGGACCATGAAAGGGTATTTAAGTAGCCTTGGAAACCAACGGTCACCAGGAGCCTATCTCCTGTTTCTGTAGTGTGAGGCAGTTTGATGTAAGAAGTTAAGTGGACATGATGGCGGTGCTGTGTCGCAGGGACTTACCCTCAGTCCAACCCTTGATGCTGAGTGCCAAGCAGCTGAGGCACTCAGTGGGTATCACTTTTATTTTTATAGTCTTCAGTTACGACTCAGAGACAGGGATTGAACCCCTGACCTCGCTATCTCAGGGCAGCCATTCTAAGCATAAGGCCACTGAGAGGGTCACGAAATGGGAGGAAAAAAAGGTAGGTCATGGAATATTATCTGTCACTACCCATGGTGCTCACACATGTATCATTTGGGAGGGAATTGAATACACCTTCTTCTTGAAATTGTGAACCAGAGTATCTATTAGTCATACTGTAGTGCCGCGCGGGCTCACTGCTGGAGCAGGGTTGTGGCACAATCGGAGCTTGTTCAAATTATTACTTGAAGTGGATCCAATCAGCACATTGCTGGGATTGATTAGCCTGCTCTGGCGGACACTTGAACAAATCAGGTGTGTGTGTGTGTGTGTGTGTGTGTGTGTGCGTGCGTGTGCGCAGGGGGTGTGGGGTGCCAACCATTTTACGCTCTGGAAACACTCCTTGTCAGTTTAATACTTATACTATAGTCAGTTAAACTGAAATGGGTTTTGATGGGTAATTGAGCCTGTTTTTTTTTCTTTATTTCTTTCTTTCTTTGGCTGGCAGGATGACAAAAGAGAGAGAGAGTGTGTGTGCGTGCGTGCGTGCGTGCGTACGTGCGTGCGTGCGTGCGTGCGTGCGTGCGTGCGTGCGTGCGTGAGAAAGGGAGAGAGAGAGGTAGGCACAAATTGGTATAAACACAGACAGCCAAGAGATAATGCCGCAATATATCAACCCTCACTGGTTATCGCCGGCACAGTTTGATTTGATTGTGTTCCTTAGATATTTTTCTTCTCGTATACCCTGATCACATCCTTCCACTTTGCCCTCCTTCCTTTCGGTTGTATTATTTCCATTCCGTGGTTTAGAGGTGGTGCTGGCGGTGGGTGCGGGCCTTATTAAAGCAGGATGGATTCATGAGGAGATGGGTTCCGAGGCGGCGGTATGGTCTTTTATGGCGCGAGTGGCACTGATGTGACGATAAACAATATGAGATTGAGTTTTAAAGGCAGACGGGGAGGAGACGGGACGTGCGGGCGGCACTGAGGGGAAATAGTGGAGCGGTATGCTGAGCAGTGGTGGAAGAAGTACTCTCATTAGTTTTGGTTTGTTTTTTTACTCAAGTGAAAGTACAGCAGCACTAAGACGATATGAAAATATTCGTCTTTTCTGTTCACTTTCTGAAAATTACAAAAAAAAATAAAAAATATGGCACTGCGGAAAAGTTTCACCCACATCTTAACACCTGTGAAATCCTGTTTTTTTATTTCTTTTTTTTATTACAAATGGACTGGGACTCAAAATATACTTAAAGTACCAAAGTGAAAGTACTCAACTGCTCACAATGTGTCACGATACGTTGCAAGCTTGCGGATCGTCTATTTTCAAATGATGCCGATGTATTAATTGGTTAATTCATGTTTTGTATCCATCAAAAATCTAAAATCTGAAAACTAAAGGTTTCAAAGAATTGTAGTCCATGGAGTAAAAAAAACATGCGACATTTGCCTCCGAGGTGTAATGGAGCAGAAGTATTGAAATACTCTAAGTAAAAAGTACCTAAAAATGTACTCAAGTACAGTAATTGAGTAAAAGTACTTAATAGTTACTTTCAAACCACCGATGTCGAGGCTTCCCGTCTTAAATGAAGACACAGCGGAGCAGAGATGAATTCTTACAGGCCAGAGATCATCAATTTCCTGTGGCTTTTACTGGCACGTCTGTTGACTGTTTCCTATACAGGATCTGATATGCTGGGGGGGAGGGACGCGTGTCATTTCGTACCACCCTGCGATGCTTGTACATCTGCTATTTTTTCTAAATCTTGAAAGTGTTTGAAAGACGCTGCATTCAATGTGGCCAGCCTGTGACGTCGGTCGTCTATGACATAGGCCTATCTATGCTAATTGAAATTGACTCCAAATGCTGGTACCGCTTTCAGTCCGATCCAAGCTATTGACTTTCATTTTATGAAACATGAAAGATAGATATTTCTAAAAGTATAAAACTACACAAATGAATTACTGCTGTGGCCTGCTGGCAGTGGGCACAAGAAATGTGGCTTTGATTGGTCCAGCGTTTTCAAGATTAGCTCTCCACAAACATACAGAGACACGCACAAGACGACCCTCTTATAGACAGATAGGCCTATAGCCTCCTTCAGAGCCACGGTGTAAATACAAAAAATATATATATATTGAAGGTGTAAATCTTCCTGCACTGTATATTCAGGACTGCAAGTATCAATTCGAGGCAAGAAGCCTTACTTTTCACTTCACGGGGCAGACGACACTGTGGCCAATTAAGGCACTTAGACATTACATTTCTTTACCAGGAATTCACCGGGTTTAGTTATTTGGACCCAGAAAGCAGAACTCAGAGCACACAGCTTGCAACAGTACAAACACAGATTTATTGAGAAGTGGTTGTTTGATGATGAGCAGAGCCAGAACAACAGTGGAGCGTAGAACAGCAGACAGAGTGAGCTTTGGAAAGTGGAGGTTGGCAAGGCAGACGCTGGTGCAGGCAGGCAGGCGGAATGCAGCGCCAGGCAGGCAGGCAGGCATAGACAATAACTGGAAGCGAACCACCTGAGGCACAGGGAAACACCAGAGTCACACAGAGTTCATGGAACTCATGAGTCGAATCTGATAAGTTGAACTTGGCCGTGGGGTCGGTGCAACGTCGGTGAAGTGAACAATCCGGTGAGCAGCCAGACGATGGAAGTCATGGAACTACGGGAGCCTGATGGAGTGGGTGAGTGGCAGGTGTTCAGATTCAGATTGATTGGCAGCACAGGGGGTACAGACAGACAGACAGACAGAGCCCCGTGCCCACTGCCCAGACTAACACACACCCAGTCAGAGGATGCGTCATCCCAAATCTATCATTTGATATTTGATTTACTCAGTCCTCGCCATTTGGACGATTGTTCCAAAGTAGGCCTGTAACTATCGATTATTTTCTTCGCTTTTCTATGAATTGAATAATCGAGAAGCATATTTTGGATTTTATTTATCAATGATTTGACGCAAAACATTTCTAATCAGCTAAATCAATACCTGAGACGAATAAGTCCGTATTTTAAAATTTTGGATAAAGATATTTTTTTGGTTTTTTCCAGACTGTAAACCACAAACTAGACGTTTTTAATCTCTTAAAGTCTTAATGTATTCCCCTCTCATTTTGTTGAATTAGATTTTTTTACTTGAATCATATGTATTAGGAATTATAAGACATAATACTTATGGAAAGTGGAAAAACAGTATATCTCCAGCAGTTTGTGGAACAACAGTCTAAGTCCGTACAAGCAATATTCAGCAGACAAAGAGAGCAGATAACATTAAAACCGACAAATAAACAAAATGAGGGGAGATTGCATTAACAATTTAACAGATTAGACAGTGTATAAACTGTTCTACAAGCACACAATAAATACAGTAGGTTATTTTCATATTTAGTTTAATCGTTTATGGTAATTCATCGAATAAATCAAATATTTGATTGATTAACTGCTGCACACCTACAGTAAGAACAGCATGTTATAGCACACCCCCACTCGTCTGCTACTCACGGGGCACTTACAGTAAGCAGCCAAACAATGGTTCAGTGCAGTTCTGGGTAGGAAGGTGTCCTTCAGCGGTGCTTAAAATATCATGTCCCAAAGCTGTGAAGGATTCTGTGTTATCTATTCTACACCATCACCTGCCCTGCAACAACTATAGTTTAGTTTTATATGGTACATTATGCAAATGCATTTGATGTTTATGATTATGGGTTCAATTCACCTAAAAGAGTCTGTGTGCAAAAACCTTGAATGCACTTTTCCTCTATTTATCTGAAAAAGTATTGAATAAGAGAGATGTACAATCTCCCATTCCACGTGCTCATACTGCT
This sequence comes from Nannobrachium achirus, assembly GCF_963921795.1. Lineage (NCBI taxonomy): Eukaryota > Metazoa > Chordata > Actinopteri > Myctophiformes > Myctophidae > Nannobrachium > Nannobrachium achirus. The sequence continues at coordinate 37,473,188 of NC_137819.1, read as the reverse complement.
GCACACACTTACCGGTATATTGTCTATCATCTCACCATCCACTGCTGTTGTTGAATGTTTTCAACATCACGTCCCGCTGTTCGTCTGATTTCTTGAAAGTTGTTTTCTTTCTCCAGCCCTCCTCTGATGTAAACACACACAACAGACAGTACATCCCTGTCCCTAGAGTATAGTAAAACTCTCTTCTGCTGCTGCTGCTGCTCGCACCTCAATCGAGAAAATTGTTTCAATGTCGCTTTCCACTCAAGTCTTCCTCCCACTCCTTGTATCGTTCTGACATTCTCCATTATGTGGGTTGTTAGTTTTTAGTCTATTACATACATAAACAGACAGGTGCATAAGATTCCCTTTACTATGCTGAAGTGTTTACTGTTAACCACTTGAGCCCTATATACTGTACTTCAGTGCCGTAGTCTATTATTTTATTTTATTTTCAGACGGTATTCCACAATTATACCCATGCACATATATAAGCGCACGGTCACTGAATTAAATTCCAATTTGCTGTGCCTTTATATCTGTTGTTAAGTTTAAGTGTGAAGTACTTGACAATCTCATGGCCAGCGATCATTGTCACCATAGTAGCCACACACCAGCCTTCACATCGAAGTGCTCGAACACTACATATCAGCTGAAAATGGTGATTGAAGTGCACATTCTTCCTGGCCCCAGACCCTCCTCCAGCGTATCAGGAACGCTAATTCTTATGGATACAAAGGGTGTGCAATTTTTTCCGAAATGTTGGTTTGAGTATGCTACTGTACCTACAGTATATAGCGTATACTGGTAGAACACACCACTGATTACCAAGCAGCCGCTTGGTAACCATGAGGTTCCCCGTTCGATCCCGGGCTCCCCCAGAGTTGGTGTCGAAGTGTCCTTGAGCAAGACACCAAACCCCTAATTGCTCCCGATGAGCATGTTGGTGCCTTGCCTTGCATGGTTTCCTCTGCCATCGTTGTATGAATGTGTGTTGTGAATGTGTGAATGTAATGCACAGTCACTGTAAAGCGCCTTGGATAGAGGCGCTATATAAATAGGATTATTATTACTGTACGTGTAGACTCATTCCAGCCTCCAGGCAGGAAGAGCACCTGCAGGGACTCACTTACTGCTATTTTAAGACCCTTCTAATGGTTCACACCGCCAGGATTTTGCCTACCTTTAACATGGGCGCGTGCGCGTATCCATTGCGTGATGGTTCAACGATTGCGTTCACAATGCGATCCAGTCACGGTAAGCTACAAAACACTACGGCCTTCCATTGCCCAAAGCGAAAGCGACTGAGCGCCACGTGGGTGTTGTGTAACATTGAAACGGATGGGATTTCGGCAGACAGGATACAGGCGTCGATGTCCCGCTCAGAATACCCACTCTGTGAATTTCAGCTCCGAAAGCCTTTTCTTTATATGTTTTTTACTGAGCCATGAGGGGGGTTGTTTTTCTCGGCAAAATTGCGTCATCTTCATTCTTCTGTATAAGTTGTCTCCAGATCATACACTACCAGCCAATCACAGCGCGTCTTGCCATCTTTTAAGGAAGTAGCTTGCCTCAACAGCAGTGTTTACTCTGGTGTAGGAGTCTAGCCCGTTACTCCCCAACGCCTGGTCGCAGAGGGACGCAAGACCCCTCTACGGATGCGTATCGGCGAGGCGCAGGCGGACGCGGTGGTCCGTGGCCCGCTCCGGTGGTCCGTGGCGACCCCGGGCGAAAAACGGCAGAAAAAAGCAATACCGCTACTGACCAGTAGTTGAGCAACTTCCATAGTATAACTTTAACTACCGGAGGGCTACGTCACGTACACACACACATGCACGTGAGCGATGGGCGATTGAACATCACAAAGTGATGAACACATGAATGCATCACCAATTCATCCGATAATACAGTTCTGAAATGGGCCATTCTGCATAATGAGTTCTTTATGCTTGGTGCTGTAAGTACAATTTGATGCAGGAAAAAAAAATCCTCCTCCTCCACCACCACCACCACTGTCTGCCAAGTCAGTTGACGTTATGACAAAATGTGTTGTGGCTTTTTAGAAGAAGTTGAACGACGTTCAAGACTCCTCATTCTGGCATGGAAACCTGCCCTCGCAGCAGCACACAAAACGCTAGCTGGAGGCAGTCTGCCGAGAACATTTGAAGGTCACTATTTTCCACTCTGTGTTTTGGTTCCTTTGGCACCCAAATTATATTTACTCTCTCCTCAACCGTGAATTCTACCAAAGGCAAGGCAATTTGATTTGTTTAGCACATTTAAAAAACAATGCAATTCAATGTGATTTACACAAAACATCAAGCAAACGAAGCACGATTATAAAATTATAAAATGCCATTAGGATGCGAAATAATAGATGTAGTTTGAGTGCCGAAGAGAAAAGAAAGAAGAAAAATAACCCGATCAAAGGCAGCGGCAAACAGAACGGTATTTAGTTGTGTTTTAAAAGAAATAAGAGTGGCAGCTGGCTTGCTGTTTTCTGGGAGTTTGTTCCACATTATGTGATGCATAAAAACGAAAAGCTGCTTCCCCACCTTTGAGTTTTGGTTTTAGGGACAGAAGGCAGGCCTTTCCCAGTTGACCTGAGAGGTCTGGATGGTTCATTATATCTTACTATCAAACCATCTACAGCAACCGTGTTTGGCAGCCAACTTTTGCCCATGTTTGTTAAAGTGACTGAGATCCTTAAGCAAAAATGAACATAAAGGGCTGATATACAAGCTCATCACTGTCTCTGTCCACACGGTCAGAGATTAATTGTCCCATTCTGTCAGCAATCTTTTCAAACATCATTGTTGCATGTTCTCCCTTTACAAAGAATGGTAATTTTTTTATTAAGAATGAAGTGCTGAATAAATTGCACATGCAGTGAAATATTCAAAACCTTTTTTTCCCCCTTTTTTAAATTCTTATGGCATACAGCTCATGAAAATGAAAAGTCTGTATCTCAAAATATTACAATATTACACAAGACCATTCAGAATAAGGACTTATAATACAGAATAGTGAAGTCAGAGTTGCTTGAAGTCCAGTATAACATTTCCACAGTTAGTGATGATTTAGGGTGCTATGGCAAATGTTTTTACACAATATTATTATTATTCAAATTCTTATTTTTGAGAAAGTGAACTGTATTTCAGCCCTTTGAAAATAGCCTATCTAAAAAATCACAATGCGTCGCAATACATATTTCTTTTTTTCCGGACTTGCCCAAAATGGGGACGCCAGGTTGAAAGTGGTGAAAAGAGGATAAATATAGATATGAGGACACTGAGCCCACAGGGAAGAAAAAACAGCAACACATACTGTATAACACATTACTGTACAGCAGTGGTCCTCAACCAGTCATCCGGGGACCACCAGTGTTCCTTGAGGGGGTTCCAGGTGGTCCCCAGCTAAATGATGGAGAGTTGGTAACCAAATGGACAATGGACAGATCTTTAACTCTTGAGAGCGTAAAATGAAACCGGCACCCCAGTAAATAGGCTTACTTTTTCATCCACGGCACGTCGGCACCCCTGAATGACACTGTTTATTTTTAGAATCTTACATCCTATTATGCGACGTAAATATGTACATCTTTCCTTTCTTTCCTTTGAGATACGGTACCTATGTCACAGAGAAATATCCATTTTGATCAGAACTGACTGAAAATATCTTTATATTTGACGTTTAACCATTGAACCCCTGCATCCATATTCTGGGGGAAGATTCACCAAAAATAGTCGATCCACAAGCTCAGTTGTGACGTGTTGTGAGCTTGTAGATCTGCTATTTTTGGTAAAGGGTTGGCCGTAGATTGAAAAAAGAACTCATCAAGTAGTGCAAATCAGGTCTGTTTTACTAAGCATAGTGAAGTGATATTGATAGTTATATTGATGAATTCCAAATGTTATCAAATTATTCACCCCTGGACTGGCATTACGCCACCCACTTTGGGAAACCCTGCCTTACGGGTCCATTTGGTTTCATTTCATGCTCTCAAGAGTTAAATTATTGTTTAACATCTGCATTACTTAATAAAGAAGTCTGCACAATTAATGTAGAAGAATTGTTACTTTGACGTTTGCCTTTCATCTCTCCTATGGTAGTGGTACCAATTCAATACATGCATGGTATTGTGGACAAAACCGTGCACAACATATTCTACGTTTTGGGTCTGAGAGGCAAAATCTCATCCAATGGTGGACCGCGGCTCACGTGCAGAATAAATAACGGACCTTGATATGAAAAGGGTTGAAAAGCTCTGCTGTACAGGACAGACTCATCATGAGATAAACACACACAGGCAGGTCATGACAGACAGGTACTGAGTTGGGCACACATACAGAGAGCCACCAGGTCATTACCACTATACATTTATCTATGGACTGTGGCACTGAGACTGATGGCTAGACAGACACACAGACACAAGGCAGGCTTGAAGCAGATAGCCGGCCAGCAGATAGCAGAGGGATCGATTTATTTTCGTGTGGAGTGGGGAGGCTTGACAGACAGAAAGATAAGATAAAAACAGATAGACAGACAGACAGACAGACAGACAGACACCGGTCCTTAAATGCACAGGACAGGGTGAGTGTCTGGACGGAACAGACAGAAAGGCATAAATATGATGGACACTTGGACAGATAGACGTAGGTAGAGATGATACAGTGTACGGATGGACAGACAGACAGATGACTTAATGATGAGGCAAAGAGACGTGTCCATTTTAACACTCCGGGTTAAATTGACACTTTCTCCTGCAGCAGCGTACTGTACCAGTATAGAGCCTTTCACCACACACTGCAGGTGTTATACGCTACATGACAGACTAATGGACCCCCGCGCACGCTGCCTCATTCAATGTCTGAAGAACCCACTCCCCAACACCTCCCTTCCATTCAGAGCCAGATGATGTGGCAATCCAAGGAGAGAGAGAGAGAGAGAGGGCCTTCACTTAGGTTGCCTGCACAGAAAAGTACTGTAAATATGAAATGAAGTCTGGAATGGCTGGCTGTCGGCAGCCTGACAGATTGTTAGACTGACTCAGGGTCACGGTGACCTTCTTTTCACTTCTTGGGAGGTTTTGATGACTTAAGTCGGGCTGCCTCGAAACGCGTCGAGCTACGCTAAAAAGCAAGGAGGGGGAGAAAAAAAAGCAAGGTAATACAAGCTGCGGCCACTGAGACTCAGAGTGATGCTGACAGCGTACCCCTAAGGCGCTCTCTCTCCTCGTCAGGTAGCAACCCTGACTCCACACATAACACTTCTTCCATTTGCTTGTCTTTGCTTTTTCTTATGACTTTTTTATGCAGCCTGAGAGCGTGTGGGCTGGGAAGAAAAAGCAGCGGTGTGCGGAGGAGACCTCGAGGAGGTGCGTGTGCGCGCTCCACTCAGGTCAGGGAGAGAACTTGGCCAACCGTACACGGCTCGATAAAGACAACTATTCAAGGTCTGAGAGGGAGAACAGGAGAGAGAAAGAGAATGAAGAAGTATGAAAGCAATATGTTGTTGCTGTCGGGCAGAGACCTTGTGTCCTCATATTTCAGCGTGTAGATAGATAGAATAGATAGATACAGTAGAATAGTGCCACTGCCTCCGCGTGTGTGTGTGTGTGTGTGTGTGTGTGGGGGGGGGGGGGGTTGTCACTGCCATTTCCTTAAAGTTTTGGACATGTCTGACAGTGACGATAACGTAATTACAGTAAGTGCATGTGCGCTGCCTTGTACTCAAGTAACATTTTGAATACAGGCCCTTTACTTTCGGCTACTTCTTATCCAGGGATTCTCAAATCTTTTTAGGCTGTGACCCCCAAAATAAACATATATGAACTGGGGACCCCCACCCCGACAAGCCCTTGGAATTGTAGGTATTACATTTAATGTGACTCGCTTCCACAGATAAATAGTGTGAAAATAGCAGATCTACATGCTCACAACACTTCGCAATGCGAGGCGTTGTGAGCATGTAGATCTGCTATTTTCACAATGTTCGCCTCTTGCTTACTTAATATTTGACAGTTTGGCCTGTTTGGTATCAAAGCGGCCTTGAAAATCCTTAAATTGTCACTTTAAAAATGTGCAGATAGCCTGTATACAGACTATACACTTATGTTGGTTTGTTTACCATTGAGCGAGACATTTTTATTATTTTTTTACATTAAGCTAATCATCTGGGGACCCCACAAAATAATTTGGGGGCCCCACTTGGGGTCCCGACCCCAAGTTTGAGAACCACTGTCTTACGCCATTGGAGAGTAGAAGAGGAGGATTAGAGAGGAGAGGAGAGGAGAGAGGTGGTGAGAGGGGTTGAGTGGAGGAGAGTGGAGCTGAGAGGAGAGGACAGGTCTGCTGTAAAGTGGACTCCAGGGAGACATGATACTCTCACGACTCAGCAGGCTCCCTCCTGAGTGCAGTGACACAGAATTCTGCTAATGTTTAGAGGGCACATTATCACAAACACACAAACACACACACCCTCACAGTCACACAAACACACTGCATAGTCAACAGCGGTAGTTCGAGTCGACAGAGCGCTAAAAAACAAGCATGTGCTACAGAGTAGCTTGTACTGTAGATGTCAGACCGGATATCAATCTATTTTTCATTATTATTCCAGCTGTTGCTTTTTTTTTGCTGTGTAAAGCACCTTGAGCTGCATTTCATGTCAGGAGAAGTGCTTTACAGATAAGCTTTTTCATTATAGTTATTAATATTATTATTATCTGTGTGTACTGGTATGCCAGTTGCTGCTACTATGTTATCTATTAAAATTCTTCGAGCTAGTGCAGTCAGGTACACTGGAGAGGTTTACGCACGTGCAGCTAGCTCTGTGTGCGATGTACCGTATGCAATATATCAAGCAGCTGACTAAATTGGCGCTTTATTTAAGCCCACCTCATTCATTCATTGTACTTCCTTCCTCTTGCTGTCGGTGCCACTGATTGTATCTTTGTTTGATCCCACCATGACCCCAGCAGAGTAGGCTCTGCTCTCTCGAAGGGCTCTGTTTTCCCCTGGGGTGGGTTTGCTATACATTAGATGTATACATATGTATTATATCTCCCTGCTATCTTCAATGGCTGTCTTCTAATGTGCTGAGCTGGGAGTAATGTATATAGCAGAACCCAAATGCCAAGATCAAATATATATATAATATTCATGCAGTCGAATTATATTTCATAAACGCAATGTTCTGAACCTCTTCGTGTTCTCGATCTATATTTGTGAATTATGCGACCGAGTTTTTATGTTGAGGAATCCCGTAGCACAAGTAGGCCACTGCCTGTAGCGTTGCCGCGGCTGTATTGTACATGTTATAATAAAACACCTTGACGCTACTGTTTCTAAGCCCACACACAGAGGTACGGCTATAGAAACCCAGGTAGGCAGAGAACACCAGGTTTGAAGCTCCTTCTTTGTTTGGCACCGAATGAAACCGCCGACACTCAGACACAGAGCATCAATTTCACTGCTAATGTCACTGCCCTGCTATTTAGGCTCTGATGCCTTTATAATTTTTACGAGTCCTGAGGCCATTGTGGCTGCAGTGCCCTTTCGCTTATTCTTTAATGTGTGTGTGTGTGTGTGTGTGTGTGTGTGTGTGTGTGTGTGTGTGTGTGTGTGTGTGTGTGTGTGTGTGTGTGTGTGTGTGTGTGTGTGTGTGTGTGTGTGTGTGTTTGGAAAACCAGGCATTGGTTTGATTTGTCCATTCAGAGCTATAGGGAAGATTTGATTTAGACTAATGGCAGCATCACCTGTGTGCGTGCACCCTGTGTGACCCATGCCTGACGTGTTAGCACAGTCGCTTTGGAGTTCAGCACCATGGAAACCATGGTTTCGCGTTCACCGTTCATCCACAGACTTTAGCCGTTCTAAGATAGGGCAGTCGTCATGACTGCAGTTTTCCTCTGCAACATTCTAAAACCAGCCACTGTTAGTCTTATCACGACTCTTAGCTCTTTTCTGACGGTACTGGCCTTCGGAAAGGGGTTTAAACGGTTTAGGAGTGTCTGGTTTACTTATTGGATCTAAGTGTTTGGGGCATCGATCTGTATGCACTGCGCACGTTGCATTATGACATCAGCATTCTAAACTGTAGCTTAGTCCTGTTCCTTCAGTGATTTGTTTGGTGGCCTTTGGTGACACATCTGAATATGATTACATCCATAGAGATGCTTGTCCTTCATTCGACTTTGGTGAATGAAGTCGTGGGCCGGGAGGAGTTGGATGTCGTCAGACGTTATCCATCGTTCATCGGGTGTTTCGACCAAGAATGGTAACGCCCATTGGTGGAAAGTACATTTACTCAAGTATTTCCAAATGTATATACTTTTACCTCTACTCCCCTACATCTCAGAGACAAATATTGTACTTTTACTACAATTATTTGCAAACTTTAGGTACTAGTTACTTTGTAGATTTTGATTTCTAAGTAAACAATTTGATACTTTCGATACTTTTCCCGCCACTGGTAATACCCTCCTGTTGGCGCAGATGTGGCCAAATCACTGACTGTCTCCTCCTCCTGGTTTCTGCCTTACTGTAGCTCCTCTCCAGTGATGTAATGTAACTAAGTACATTTTCTCAAGCACTGTACTCAAGAACAATTTTGAGGTATTTGTACTTTGCTTCAGCATTTCCAATTTCCAATACTTTTACTTCTAGTCCACTACATCTCGGATCCAAAAATTGTACTTGCACTACATTTATTTGCAAACTTTCAGTTACTAGTTACTTTGAAGATATACATTATAATATTATAAAACAACATTAAACACTGTAGCCCTATTGTATACCATGGCTATTTGAAAATAGCTGGTTGTGAGCTTGTAGATCTGCTATTTTCAAACATTTTCTACTTTTGGCACTTTAAGTACATTTTGATGTACATTTGATGCTGGACTTGTAACAGAGTATTTCTACATTGCAGTATTGATAGTTTTACCCACTGCTCCTCTCTCTCTCTCATTGCTCCATAAGCAGCAAGAGGCTCTTTATGGTCCCGCCTCCATCCTGTGAGCTGCAGGCCTCTCTCCTCCTCCTCCTCCTCTGTCATTCCAATGGCTGTGATCATTCTCCACACTGACTAGAGGCCGGGAATCCTCTTCTGGGAACCGCCATGCCTGCCATCCTTTCCCCCTGCAGTCATACCAAGAGGTCCTGCTATTTTGGGTTCTATCCTTCAGAGGCTCAGTCGCACTCTTTATCCCCATGGGACTGTAAGCTCTGTGATGGGGGTGATGATCTTCTTCAGCCGGCTTCAGGGTTGTCTGGACCAAGATAGTCTCGCGTGGCCAGACTGTTGCCTAACGCGATTTGCAAATGCTCCCGCCATACAGTCTGGGGTAGCAGAAGAAGAACGATGTGTAACCTGTTAAAGCGGAAGTGAAGCCTCCTCCTCACTTCCGTTTCCGTCTCACATCGCGCACATACCATTATATAAATAAAAATCATCTAAGCATATTTAGCTTGCTGCTTAGCAGAAATGACATTTTAAAATATATTTTCATGAACGGAAATGCCAGCTTCCATTACTCGCCGTTCAGGAGCTGTAGTTTCAGACTCTGTATAGCATTCGGAGATTGTGGAATAGTTGTCTGGCTATGCGAGACTAGGACCAGGGCTTCCCAAAACCTTTTCACGCCAAAGGACACCTAATGTAGCCATAGCCTCTGACCACGGCCCTCCTATTGCAAAATGGAGGCTCAACGCAACGTGCCGTCTTGACAATAATTATAATGTTTTCTTTATCGTATTCAAATTGGCCTACACTTCGAAAGCCACTTGTATGGACAACCTGGGTATACTGCAGCCCATCTGGCCATTTGTAGTCTGCTGTTTGTTGTTGCTGTTGTAAGTAAGCAGCCTTGGGAACCATCTATTCCCACACCATGTGGCCCATAGGTCAGGACTCAGGAGCCTATCTCCTGTTTCTGAGTAGTGTGAGGCAGCTTGATGTACAATTTCACCCCCTGGACATGCCTCTACTAGTGTGTCCCAGGCACTCTAAGCTAAGTGCCAAGCAGGGAGACACTGGGTCCCTATTGCATAGTCTTTGGTGTGACTCAGCGGACATGGACCTCTCAGTGTCAGGGCGGGCACTCTGACCACAAGGCCACTGAGCTGCTGGTTGCTGCTGCTGTGGTTGTTGGAGTCTGTTTCTCTCTCCCTTCCACACTTGATGGATGGTGTTGTTTTTTACATGTGGCTGCATCTATCCTGCTCCGCGGTGCTAATGAGTGTCATGAGCATCTTGTCATGGTGTCACCTACCCAGATGTGTGCCACGCTGCTGTGTTACACCCTGCCCAGATGTGCGCTATGGTGCTGTTTTACACCCTGCCCAGATGTGTGCTATGGTGCTGTTCTACACTGGGTTTGTTTTAGCAATGCCTCGCAATTCAGTTCAATTCAATTCAATGCAGCAACTTGACATAATCGATAATCGAAGCCTAAATATAATTATGTATATATAATTATGATTATGATATATAAGATTATATCTAACTATTAATTTAATGAATGTCTGTACGTCCGTCCGCCGTCCGCCATCTGACTGTCTGTCTGCATGCTGACATCACTGACATCACATAGAATTTTCAAAACAATGGCATGTGTTAAGTCGCATGGATTGCATGCATGCGTGTGCAGTAGTTGACACAATGAAAACAGGCCTCCTTCTTACTAATGTGCTTTACCTGTCTATTGAATTTGAAATTCTTATCAACCATAATTCCTAAGTAGGACTTGACCTCATTCATTAAATCGGTTGTTTCATTTTTAAACCCTACATCAAAGAATTCATTAACAGGCCTATTACTGTACATAGAGAGAGTGTATCTGTATCTTCTGTCAAAGGCGGGCAGAGTAAAAAGCTCTCTCGGGTGGAGTCCTCTCATCGCATATTTTATTTTGTAGCACTCTGTGATGGTAATTAGCCTTTTATTGGTCTTACTAATAAGCACACATTTTATTTTTTACAGTGCATTATTTAAGGCACACTGAACTCCAGAATGAAATTCAATGCAAATGCACAGTCAAATCCTGAGTGTTAATCGAAGGACTTAAACCCTCTACTCGGACCTAAGTCAGAAATTGCAGATCTACAAGCTCGCACTATTTCTGCCGTGTTCCCACAGAATAGGGGATGTTGGAATTTGTGTGGTTAGTTCTGAGAGTTTACAAATGTGACCAAATGGACCCGAAACATTTTGTAGACTCTCAGAGTTACAAATGGATAAACTAAAACCGATGATTATATTGTGTTGCTGGGGTGGGGGTGGGGGGGTCCCAAACGGATGAGCTTCATGCTACAAGACACTTTAACCTAATTATGCATTGACCTTGAAGATGGAACACAATACATTAACTAAACATTCATCTTCAATTAAAGTGGTGCCTGTCAGTGTCAGACTCCCCCAGTCAAGAAACGTGGGTATTAAGTACACTGGAGAAGTGTCACAGGAAATTAGCACTAAAAAAAGAAAAAACACGCTGAGCTCGGCAGTGTTTCGCATGTTGACTTTTGAAAAGACGTGACGGCAAGGCAGGTGCGCAGACAGTGAGGCCTGGAGACCCGTGATGCATAGCAGAGTGAGCTGCTTGACAAACGAGTGCCCGCGTCGTCGAGCACGCCATCCAAGTTATCGAACCGTGGTGTGTACAGAATAGGTTATTATCACATGAACAAAAAACAAGCGCTCTCTCCTCTGTCCCCCCCTGTGCCTCTCAGTGGGAGGAGCAGAGGTTTAACACCTTAAAGAGCTTTGCACACAGACGTGTTTTTTTCGCACGGAAAAAAATTGACTATTTCATTTTTTTAAAGAAAAAAACTATTCTCTATGACCGTATGCACACCGGCTCCGAATTTGCCATGCGGCAGGTGGCTGTGGCTGTGCGTTTTTTTCCCGATCGAACCCAGTTCAATTCATGCGTCTTGTCGCATGCGGTAAAAACTCATTGACTCCTTTTATGACTCCTTTTCGGATCCGCAGTGTGGATTCCGCACAGCCTTGCACACCAAATCCAATGCGTTTTAATCATGCAGCAAACGGAAAAAACGGTCCTGTGTGCAAAGCCCTTATGATTCTTGGTAAGGATTCAGTCTGATCTAAGCTATTGACTTTCATTATAGGAAACTAAATAATTCCAAAAATTATAAAAAGAAAAAGTATAAAAGTACACAAATTAAATTCAACCTGGTGGATGGCATGCATAAAAACAAACAAACAAATGAACAAGACCTGCTATAAGTACCAATTAAAACTGACATAACTAGAACATATCTACCAGCATCATTCTTTTATGCTCTCCCCCAAGCCTACACGCTCACTCACACGTACACTTCATTGCTGTCTTTGACACAGCCACTGTCGCCATTTATTTACTCTTATTATGCAGTCTAGTGTTTTTCTCTTCATGTGACTGACTCCCCACCCACACTCTTCGTTTTTTTTGTTTTGTTTATTATTTATGTCGTCGATTCTGCTTTTGAATCTTAAGTTCTCTTACCTGCCACACTGTTTGCCGTGGGTTTGACAGCGCAAAGTGACACACCAATTATCTTGTGAGCATATTTATAGAAATAGAATGTTTTGTCCTCAGTTAATACATTATTAACCTACGTTAATAACTGATTTAACATTTACTTAATCACCTCTACATACACTGTAATACCGTATACACACACACACAGACACACACATATACTGTATGCACACATTATATATCATATACAGTATAACCTATATTTCCCTCAAGAGTAGTTAAATGAACACTCTGGATTTTTACTGCGGGTGATTAAGATGAACGATGGACCTTTGAAAAAAGAACAAGTCGTTCCTGAAATCCCTGAGAGAGAGAGAGACGGTTTGAGAAAAGTACAACACCTTTTCTAAAGTAGATTCATGTTTTATTCAGCACGCCAATTAGTCCACACAACCGTCCAGGGCAGGCAGGGGAGAGCAGTCAGTCAAAGAGGTAGATGGCCACTGGCCAGCCATTGATTCTGTCAGTCAGTCAGTCAGTCAGTCAGTCAGTCAGTCAGTCAGTCAGTCAGTTAGTAAGGCAGTCAGTCAGTCAGTCAGTCAGTCAGTCAGTCAGTCAGTCAGAGTGGGTACTGTGGAGGGACTGATTGAAAAGTATCTAAGTGACCCAAAGTTTCGCTGGGATTTAATTGTGTGTCTGTCTTTCCACTCCAACTCTAGCTCTTGTCTCTCCTCCTCCATCTCCCTCCCTTTTGTCTCTCTCCCTTTCAATCTGATTTAATCTTTCAACCCTACTTTTCCCACTCCCCCCTCCCCCTCTCTCTCTCTCTCTCTCCATCTTCCATTGGCCGTCTCACCCTACCTGAGGGCAGGCCCATATTTCAGCAACACACAGGCTAACAGGGCTCTGACACCGGCCCCCAAAGCTCCTTGATGGCCCGCAAGCAGCAATCATGGTGTCTGATCTGTTGAGTCTGATTTGGCCCCGCTGAACTATTCACCCGGTAACAGCAGCTATGTGTAGTGAATGTCAAAAAAGAAAGAGACTGAGAAATAAAAAGGTTTGAGAAGCTGAAAAAGTCCAGAATTGACAGGGCACTTCAGGGGATCAATGCGTCTGGTGCTGCAATGTTGCTCTAAACTCTCATTGATATAAAACTAATTGAGATCCACCACGAGTTAAAACAGACATCGAGTTAAAACAGACATTGCACGTCTTTAGAAAGTGGCTTGTTAAGGAAACTGGAATTCAGTGATGATCAGTGGTGGAAAGTAACTAAGTACATTTACTGAAGTACTGTACTGTACTAAAAAAAAATATTTTACTTTTACTCCACTACAATTATTTGAAATCTTTAGTTACCAGTTACTTTGTAGATTTTGATTATAATTATAAACGATACGTACATTAGTTAACCACATTTGTCCCTATACATTTCGACCATTTGAAAATAGCCGCTCACGGCTCAATGTGACGCATTGTGAGCTTGTAGATCGGCTATTTTCAAAATTGTATACAGTACATTTGAAAACTTGTGAAATGGGACATTCTTGCGTAATGAATACTTTTTACTTTTGGTACTTTTTTTTTGTACTTTTGGTACCGAGATGACATCACACCGGTGTACTTTACAATACAAAGGCCAAAATCAATCCTCCAGTTCTAGGTAACACAGAAGGGGGGGGACTTTTTTTTTCACACAACTGATGAAAATGTCTGTGTGCTGTCATCGTATGTTGAAACTATGTATGTTATTGTAGAGAGCTTCTACTGTATATCGCCGGTGGTACCTTTTCAGGCTGTGACCCCCCACCAAATAATCATATTTGAACTAGGGAACCCCCCACACCCCCCACCCTGACAAGCACTTGGAATTGTAGGAGTTGAGGCATATATTGTTCCACTCGGTTTCACAGATGAATATTGTCAAAATAGCAGAGCTTGTCGATCGTTTTTTATAGTAGCCAATAGTTTTTGATTACTTTTCACGCTTCTTTTTTTAGGTATCTCAAAAGTAGGCTATTAAAAGTGTCACTTCACTGTTATCTGGGACCCCCCCCCCCCCCCCCCCCCTCAGAACCACTGTTGTATATGACGCCATTCAATTTGGCAGATGTAAAATAAGACCTGTGCAAACGGACTGTTCTGCCTTGTCCGGATAAAATAAAGGTGCTGTCTATTGTGTCGAAACACTGTGACAGATAGGCTCTATATACCCTGGGTGGAATTACATGTTTACTTTCGGTTGCGGGCTCATAAAACTGATCAAAGCCCCAGGGTTGGCTTTGCATTAGGCCGGTGTATAGTATCTCATCACAGAGAATGACTTTCAGCTCACCAGTTGACAGCGGCCCTAGACAGGGTCTCCTGACAATTTTTGAAAGGTTTCACAGCAATCGGATGCTGCGGTCATGATTGAGTTTTATTTCTTTTTTTTTAATTTATATATATATATATATATATAATTTTTATCCCACGATTTTGTGGTGCCATGGCATTGGTCCGAAGGTTCATTAGTCCGAATTAGTTAAGAATACTATGCCTAACTCTAACCCTAACCCTAACCCTAACCTCAGTAACCCTAAAATTTGGACAAATGAACTTTCGGACTAATGAACCTTCGGACTTATGGGCAACCATTTTTTCACCCAGTGCCAATTTCCTAAACTATGTAATCCTGGGCTCTGCTCTCCCTCTGCCGCGCCTGGGGAGACAACGGACTGACCATATGCTTCCTTCAATGCATGAGTAGTCCAAGTTGTTTCTTTTCACCTGACAGGGGAGATTTCCCCGGTATGGACGTAGCGCATGGAAGGAACACGTTATTCCAACCAGTTCCTTTCCCCTCCATCAGGCGCCCCGGCTGGCTAGGGGGAGGCATTATTGAGACCAGGATTACTGCATGCATGTTTTTGTGGATATCTACCCCCCAAACTATCTACCACCCAAACTTTATCTTTATTTTGCCAATCAAAAATCAGCCTCCTGGTGGCGCTATAACAGGTCGATGTGGAAGATTTTGCCTCCAGGGAGTGTGTGGGCACAGTTTCACAGCCATCGGTCCAACGGTGCCAGAGATTATAGCTGTCCATAGACAGACGGCCGGCGGAGACATTAATGAAATTGGTACTGGATTCAAATCAAATATTGAAATGTTTGTGTGTGGGCGGGGTGGTGTGAATGTGTCTCTGTGCTCTCAGAGAGAAGTGTTAACTTAACATTTCTCTCTGGTACATTGTTTGTGCACTCTGTGAGTTACACATGGATAAATTAACACTGAGTATTTGACTGCGCTCGTGCGTGCGTGTGTGCGTGTGTGCGTGCCGTGCGTGCGTGCGTGCGTGTGCGACTGTGCGTGCTATGAAACATTTGACTGAGTGTAGAAAGTGGAACAGCTGTTTTCGCAAGATAAAAGAACACTGCGTTTGCCAAATACTATTGTTTGTGTTTATGTGACGTTGTTGAAGCTCTCTTGTGTCTGTGTGTGTGTGTGTGTGTGTGTGTGTGTGTGTGTGTGTGTGTGTGTGTGTGTGTGTGTGTGTGTGTGTGTGTGTGTGTGTGTGTGTGTGTGTGTGTGTGTGTGTGTGTGTGTGTGTGTGTGTGTGTGTGTGTGCGTGCGTGCGTGCGTGCGTGCGTGCGTGCGTGCGTGCGTGCGTGCGTGCATGCGCGTGAGTGAGTGGTGTGTGTGTGTGTGTGGGTGGTTGTGTGTGGCCTGGGTTTTGGACAATCCTCCCTTATACCATCTGTGCCTATTTTAACCATTAAAAGAGTTGCCAATGTGTTTTGGCAGGGAGAGTAGTTTCTGTAATTAAAAACGTCCTTGAATCATATGCATGCATTATGTGTTTGTGCATGTGTGTGTTTACAGTACGTACTTGGCTGTTCTTTTTGCTGTCTATGCATACAGTACAGTACGTTTTGTGAAGGCACGTCTGTCGACACTTGTCGCTCAAAGCATGAATTGGCCTTCATTTTACGGGTTCCATTTGGTTCCATTTGTGCTCTCTCTCAGTTAGATTAACCAGAGGATGTTACAGCGCAGACTGGAGTCACAGAGATCAAATATCGTTTTAAATGAAAATTACTTTACTTTAGGGCAGTGGTTCCCAAACGTTTTAGCTCGAGACCCAAAAGAGATATTAGACGTTTGCCTGGGACCAAAACTAGTGAAAACAGCAGTAGTCAGGAACACTCACGTCTAAGTAAATTTGAATACAGTTAATCTTGGCGTTAAAGGGCTCCGCGTTCGGAGATGTTCCCTGGATTTTGTGCATGCTTTTTGAGCATGCTAAGCAAAACCAGGGAACGCAAAGCAATACCCCCATAGGTGTACAATAGCAGAACATAGAAATACATTGACATGTAACTTTGTCAGTCAAAATCACAGTATTTGAGCTTAACAATACATTGACATTTAACTTAATCTGACAATCACAAGTATTTGAGTTTAGCCAGACTGACCATGAAAGGTGGAGGCTGGGGTGGAGGAGGCAGCTGGCAGCAAAATGTTGCGAATCTTCGGAAACCAAGCATAGGTAGAGAAAGCAAGCCGTATTTGATTGAGAGCCTTGATCGGAGTATGGTAGTCATGTGACGTTATCTCTAGGTCGACCTCAGACGAGCCTTCCATCGTCGCTTCCAGTCATCCCGGTTCTCCATACATCCGGCCAGCTCGTTGGTGCTTTGCGCTCCTGCGTCTTTCTTGAGTATATCCACGTATGTTAGTGTGGGACGTCCTCGTGACGGTGCCCATGTATTGATTCCCACAGCACCAGTTTGCTGGCTGGCAGCTCCTGGTGTCTTTGGCAAGGTCTCATTCTCCTGGCTGCTATTTTATCGCTCACCCTTAATATTCCAGCATACAGATTCTTGTTTGTAACATGTGTACCCTTGCTGATGTTGAGCACTACACGTAACATTCTGGTGTAGCACCCGCCTAGAGACTTCTGCAAAGTTGGTTTCAGGGTCCAGCATTCACTGCCATATAAGAGAATAGATTCTACCGTTGCATAGAAGAAGCTGAGTTTGGTTTGTCGGGGGAGGTTGGAGTTCCATACACTAGCCAACTAGACGTTATGACCAGCAGATATGAGATATGAGGAATGAGAACAGAGCTGTCTGACAGGTGACTACATCTGGGCACGACGACTCCTGTGCCCTGCATAAACTAACACGTCGCTTCAAATCTACAAGCTTGTAGATCTGCTATGTTCACTACTTCTTAAGCCTTTGTTTTCAAATTTATGTAATTTCTTAGATTTGATTTTATTTATTAATGAAATTACTTTGAAATATCATTGCCTTTTTTTCATGAAAACTAAATGTAGGAAACCAAAAATTAAGGGACCCATACAAATGTGACCCAGAGCTTGGCAACCAGTACTTTAGGGCGTATTTGTCGCTGTCGGGCAGAAACCTCTTATCTCCATATTCAAACTGTTTTTCCCCCACGTAAATGAATGCCCAACTTCATACTACAGCGTCACACTAAAACATCAATAGCAGCAGATCAACAAGCTCTGTTGATTCGCTACTTCAGCTGTTTTTTAATTTGAATCCTTTTCAGGATTTTCCACCCAACAGAGATGCTATGGTCTTCAGCTGAAGTGGAATCTATATGGACGGTCCAAGGCTGTCTAGTACTGGACACATGGTAGCATGTGAGGTTAATCAGTATTACCTCCTGTCAGCCAATTACGGGTAAAGGCTCTGACTGTTGCTCTGGAGATAAAGGGGGAGAGATGGTGCGTGCGTGTGTGCGTGCTTGCGGTGCGTGCGTGCGTGTGTGCGTGCGTGTGTGAGTGAGTGTATGCGTGCCAAGGTTCAAGGTTTCTTTCCAATTGAATAAGTGGAATTCTTTCATGTAGGAATTCATGCTAGTTTGATTCTGGATAATAAACATGTTCCATGTAATTCTATTTGTGTCTTCACTCTCCATGGTTTAGATGTGTGTACTACAGTATACCGTATTTATGCTGTGTGTGTGTGTGTGTGTGTGTGTGTGTGTGTGTGTGTGTGTGTGTGTGTGTGTGTGTGTGTGTGTGTGTGTGTGTGTGTGTGTGTGTGTGTGTGTGTGTGTGTGTGTGTGTGTGTGTGTGTGTGTGTGTGCGTGCGCACGTGTGCGAGATCAATCCTGAGTGTGACATACTAACCATGTCGTTATACGCCTCCATTCTCTCTCTCTCTCTCTCTCTCTCTCTCTCTCTCTCTCTCTCTCTCTCTCTCTCTCTTTCTCTCTCTCTCTCTCTCTCTCTCTCTCTCTCTCTCTCTCTCAAAAGGTGAAACAAGATACACAGAGGAGTGATTCAGGATGTAATCACTAGTCAGTGTATTTATTTAAGTGGTAAGGGCAAGCGTTTGAGTTGACTTTAAATTTCACAAAGCAATGAAAAGCCTGGATGTTTTTTTGCTCAACAGTGATGCTGCGATGATTACAATTTACAATTTAGGCATTTAGCAGACGCTCTTAATCCAGAGCGATTTACAATAAGTAAGGCTTACTTAGCTTGCTTAAAACAATAAGCAAGCTGATACATCTATACATTTGTTCTTGATCTATTCATATGTTTTAAGTGCGACAGGGAGTTTATTCCACAGTTTTGGGAGCCAGGAGGGCGAATTGTCTAGGACGAGTGGATTTTTGTCCTGATGATGTTACCTGTTCAGTGGTGGATGATGATTAGTGTTTGGCCTTGTTTTTTAGGTAAAAGTGGCCAGAGTGTGTGTTTTTTGTGTGTGTTTTTGTACTAGGTGAGCGCACCTTATGAGCATACCGTATAATGTATCTCTCTCTCTCTCTCTCTCTCTCTCTCTCTCTCTCTCTCTCTCTCTATCTTACTTTCTCACATCTTTCTCACAGTCTCTCACTCCGTTTGGCTGCTTCTCTCTCTCTCCCTCCTTCTCTTTGTCTCCTGCCTCTCCTCTCACTGCCTCCCTCCATTTCACTCTTGTGCTTTCTCTCTCTCTCTCTCTCTCTCTCTCTCTCTCTCTCTCTCTCTCTCTCTCTCTCTCTCTCTCTCTCTGAATCCCTCCTCTCTATCTCTTTCTGGCCTGAGCAGATAACTCTGAACACCCTTGGGACACATGCACACACAAGCACACGCGCGGGCGCACACACACACACACACACACACACACACACACACACACACAACACACACACACACACACACACACACACACTTCACGTGGTGGTGTATAAACACAGATAAGCCCAGCAGGTTGGCTCTCGCTCGTACAAGGTAAAGTGAGGCTTTATGGTCGCATTTAGCATCTGTGTGTTCTTATCTGCCTATTCCAATAGCGTTGAGCTCATGTATGGTAAATAGTAATAGGCTGTAACTGACTTGCTAAACTACGCTGGATTACAGTCTGGGGGATTGCAATCTATTTCTCTGTGTGCATCTGTGTGTGACGCACTTGTGTGTGTGTGTGTGTGTGTGTGTGTGTGTGTGTGTGTGTGTGTGTGTGTGTGTGTGTGTGTGTGTGTGTGTGTGTGTGTGTGTGTGTGTGTGTGTGTGTGTGTGTGTGTGTGTGTGTGTGTGTGTGTGTGTGCGCGCACATCTGTGTGTGACGTGCGTGAGAGTATAGGTGGATAACAACCCTTTCTCCCCTGTAGTAAACATGCATGCAGGCCTGGGTGTCAGTTTGTGTGTGACACTGTGTGTGCATGTGTGCGTGTGCGTGTGCGAAAGTCATGTGAGTGCATGCATGCATGGTGTGCGAGTGTTTCTACTGTACAGTGTGCGTTAAGAGTGTATTTATGCGCCTTGTGCATGTGTGTAAAGCCTGATTTATAGTTCTACACTGCATGGTGTCAGATACGCTGGTGGTAGCAGATCTACAAGCTCACAACGCGTCACGTTCGTGACGAAAAATTGGCCCCACGCAGCAGGTAGGCAGACTACAGCGGGAGAGCAGCATGTCGCAGGATTACAGTTGGACACGTTTCTTTACATCCCACATCAGCACACACACGGCCACACCCCTGGTTGAAATTCCGCAGGGGCGTCAATTGGGTATGGCAGGGGTATGCAGCTGCCATACCCTGGGTCCAGGGGGGGAAATGAAAGTTACTTTTAAATATAAATCCATGAATGTCTTTTTGTCTATCTGCGCTGGTTATTATGTTGTTAAATTACAGTAAAATAACTACAAATGCAAAATTTAACAAAATGCTCACTTTAACAAGGTATTATGATTATATTCTCCACACTTGTATTCTTCCCAGCTTGACAACATGGTATATTCCCAGGTTCCGCAGGTCAGCTGCACAGGTGCAATGCATTATTGTTAATTGTGGCACGTTTACTAACACGCTAAGTTTAGCTGCACTTGAACAACCATTCCAGGCTGCCATATCCAGCCCAAGAAACTGTAGAAACCCATGTAAACGGCGTTGTGAGCATGTAGACCTGCTATTTTCACAATAGAACCGTGTTATACAAAATGTAATGACTCTTTTTCATGAGGACTCCCGTCTTTGCCATACCCTTGCTTTTGCTGAACTGACGCCACTGCAATTCCGTCGTGCCCGGGACCGCGCCCTATACGACATATACCGTACACAGCCCAAGGAAATAGCCTGGATTTAAATAGCTGCCACTGGTATAAGCTATGAATTTCCAGGGGAGAAAAGCGAGAAGAAAAATGGCATTTGGTGGCGTGTTAAACGCGAACACCATATCGGGAGCACAATTTGTCATGCAGTCCCGTCCTGGCGCCCGACGCTCTCACACTGCGACGGTATGTGCTAAGTGCAGCGCTAAGTGTACCCAAGCGTACCGCGCTGCTGACAGACTCCGATATCCTTTATAATCACAATTACACTGTGGAAAATTGCTCTTAACGAGGCGTTTAATCTCCCGTCTTTGCTATTAAAATCGTCAACTCCTTATTAAAACAGCTAGGGAAGAAACATGGACCACACCTGCCGCGCAAAAGATGAATCTTTTCTATTCCCTCTTATCTGTTTTAAGAAGGAAAACATTTTAGGAGAATACATTATACGTGGTGAGGGGGATGTTGAGTAGGCGTATATAGCTTTATACATATGTATACAAAGCTTCCCCGGGTGGATTATTGGTCCCCACACACCATCTTTACGCCTTCCAAGGCTTTTGATATTCACCCACCGTCTCCAGTGGCGTAAAGTAACTAAGTACAGGTAGTACAAGTACTATGCTATAAGTACAATGTTTAGTTTTTTGTTTTTGTTTTTTACTTTACTGGAATATTTCTAGTTTTCAGTACTTTTACTTCTACTCTATCTCAGAGGCAAATATTGTACTTTTACACACTACAATTACACTATTTGCAAACTTTAGTTAGTAGCTACTTTGCAGATATAAACGTTAATATGAAATTGTACATTAACCAAGCTCACAATCCGTCGAGATGCGACGCCTTGTGAGCTTGTAGATCGGCTATTGTCAAAAATGTTATTACTTTTGGTACATAAATTATATTTTGATGCCAATACGTTTTTACTTATACTCAAGAAACATTTTGAACACAGGCTTTTTACCTGTGTCAGAGTATCTTTATATTGTGGTATTGCTACTTTTACTAGTAAAGATATGGGAGTACTTCTTCCACCACTGTATACTGTACGCCAAGGCTTTTGATATTCACCCTCTGTCTCTGCACCTTCTATCAACACCATAACCAAGCACACTTGGCTGCACAGAGCAGTGCTGCTGCCCCTCCAGAGCATGGAAGCATAGTGCTGTGCAACGGGCCCAGCGCACGTGTCGTGCACAATAGACTATACGGCAGGGACGTGCTGGCCATTAGGAAAAGCGGGACAACTCCCGAATGGCCGGTTCATTCCCGGCCGGTCCAGGCTGGCCATTAGGAAAAAAAAATACAAATAAAATGTCGGCCTTCGTTCCAGTTTGGGGGCTTGGCGGCCAACAAAGTAAATCGTCATTGTCGGGCAGAAACCTTGTATCTCCAAGTTTCAAATTTGTAATTTTCTTTTCACAAAGCAAAGCCCTGCTTCATCATACAAGGCCGTTGCACAAAAGTAGTGAAAAAGATCTACAAGCACACGAGGCGTTGTGTGCTTGTAGATCGGCTGTTTTCACTAGTTTAAATCATTTTTAAATTATAAATACAAAACAAACGGTTTTCGACATACAAGGTTTCCACCCGACAACGACAAAATATAACTAATGTAATTGGCTATAGAGAGAGATCTCTCTCTATAGCGCGCAATGAGGGCTCTCCAACTCTTTTTCCCGGGCTGAATCAGGGGCCCAGCATGTCCCTGCTATACGGACTGATTGTACATGCATGCACATGCACGCATTCAAGCAAATGCACGGCATAAATTAATACATTAATAGTGCAATTGAGCTTACAGTACAGTACGTTCAGTATTTGCCTAAGGGCAGGCGAAGCATATTTAACTACTTTTCTTATATGAGAGATCACATTGTGGCCGCATCAGGGATGGGACGATACGCGATATTATCGTTTATCGTGATAAAAAACAGTCATGATAATCGTATCGTGGAGATTAAATTTATCGTGATATCGTCCTCCGGCATGCACTGGGATCCATTCACCTTTTATTTGCCGAGCTGCATATCTGGTACCACTTAAACCCTTTATAAATTGGTGAAAGGTACTTATCGATACAGTCTTTTTTTCCACTCTCCATCAAATATCTTTGCCAAAAAATAGCCGATCTACAAGCTCACAACGTGTCATGTTGTGAGTGACGCGTTGTGAGCTTGTAGATCTGCTATTTTTGGGCAAATGCTCCGCCCCAGGATAATGGATTTTGATTATCATGATAATATCGTGAATCGTGATTTATTTTGTCACAATAATCGTGGTATAAAATGTTCATATCGTCCCATCCCTAGGCTGCATGGGCGCCTTTGTCTTTTCTATGTAAGGACCCCCCCCCACAATCACCCCTCCAACCCCCACCTCCACCCCCAACCTCCACCCCCTCTTCGTTCCAGGCGAAGCGCTGTCAGGCGTATTCGAGGGCGCACTCCGTCAACCCATTTCCCTGGCGCCCCCCACCCCTCCCCCCCTGAAGTACGCGTTGGTTGTTCAATTCCTCTCACGTTCGGAGATCTTTAAGTCCCCGTTTGTTCAAGACGTTCCTCAATGAATGTTCACCCATTTTACTTTTCTTTTTTCCTAAGCTAAATGAGCTCTTATTGCTTTGCGCGGCGGGCTATTTTAGTTATCTCCCCTGCTCATTTGAGCCTTGCCTCCCCAGAGGGGCTTGCAGCCCTGCAACTTCTCTTCGTTTTCCTTTTTTTTAATGTTTGTTTTATTTTTTGTGAATCTCTTCTCTTTTCTGCGACGACAGGGCCTTTTGTTTAGACGGAGGGCAGACAGGCTGCAGCCTGTGCACGATGCAACACATGGTGAACAGCCATGAATGAGCAAGCATCCACTGTGTGATTACTGCTGTCCCATCCTGGGGGATTCCACTACACTCTCTCTCTCTCTCTCTCTCTCTCTCTCGCTCTCTCTCTCTCTCTCTCTCTCTCTCTCTCTCTCTCTCTCAGGGATGTGCACAGAGAATGTTAGAGCAGTGGTTCTCAACCTGTGGGTCGGGACCCCAAGGTGGGTCGCCAAATTATTTTGGAGGGTCCCCAGATGATTAGCTTAATGTGTAACACTCACTCAACAGTAAACAAAGTCAAACCAACATAAAGTTTAAGTGTTTAGAGGGTATCTGCACATTTCTACAGTGACAATTTAAGAACGTCTTAATACCTCTAAAATGACAAATTAAACATTGGCCAAATTGTCAAATATTAGAGGCTGAAATTGTGAAAACAGCAGATCTACATGCGGCGTTGTGAGCATGTAGATCTGCTATTTTCACAATAGAAACGTGTTATACAAAATGTAATGCCTCAACTCTTAGTGCTCGTCAGTGTGGGGGGTCCCCAGTTAAATAATGATTATTTTGGGGGTCACGGCCTGAAAAGGTTGAGAACCACTGTGTTAGAGAGGCAGGGGCTGACATTTCTAAAAGGGCCTTTTGGTGAAAAGAGCGCTAGTGACTCAGTCCCACTTTCCCCTTCCTTGTGACACGTCAGATATCAACCTCCCCCGCCCGGCTTCGCTCCCCCAGACACGGGACACGCTCGACAAAGCGCAAATACACCGTGATGGATTCAAACCCACGACCTCCGCGGTGGTGGGCAGGGACTTTACCACTGCCATTTTGTCACGCCACTTCCCCTTTCTTTTCTACACGCACGCACGCACACACACACACACACACACACACACACACACACACACACACGTACGTCATGTACCGCTTGTCGCCATGGCTACCTCACATCGAGCTGAGGCTTAATTGGAGTTCCTTAAAGAAGTTTGTGGAAGCAAAAGATGATTGATGAAGGGAATGGGAGGTGAGAGAGGGAGTCAGAGAGACAGAGACATCGAGGGAGGGGGGGGAGGGGTGATATGATATAATATGCTGGGAGAAAGAAGGGAAAAGAACAGAGACGGAGAGGAAAGGAGAGAGTGTTATTGACTTTCTGTGTGTGTGTGTGTGTGTGTGTGTGGGGGGGGGGGGGGGGGGGGGTGCATGATCGTGTGTGTGTGATGTGTGTGTGATGTGTGCGTGTGCGTGTGCGTGTGTGTGTGTGCGTGCGCGAAGGTGCAAGAGGATATTCTTGCTTCTAAGAATAGATTGAGGAGACAGAAGTGATTGCGACGTGAAGCCCTTTGTGTGTTTGTGTGTGTGTGTGTGTGTGTGTGTGTGTGTGTGTGTGTGTGTGTGTGTGTGTGTGTGTGTGTGTGTGTGTGTGTGTGTGTGTGTGTGTGTGCGCGTGTGCGTGTGCGTGTGCGTGTGTGTGTGTGTGTGTGACTCCAGGCGTTTCACGGATCGTTCGGTGTTTAATCCAGCGTTCCTCCACCCTCACGATTCCCATGTGGCGACATCCATCCACTCAGCCTGCAACACTGTAGTCACTCCATCCCGAGAGAGAGAGAGAGAGAGAGATGGAAAAAAGAGGGATGTAGAGAAAGATAGATGGGAAGGAAGGAGAAGTGATTGGAGAGAAACACAGGCATGCGTGATTAAGCCTGGTTTAGACTTTATTGTGGTGTTGAAATTTGACAATTTGCTGTTTCCGGGCAACATTGGCCTGCTGTACACAATGGAGAATACATTTGGCACGAGAGAGACAACAGGGTTTATTTTTAAAACATTTTAAAGAGCCTTAAGGGGGAAGACCACCCATTTTCAACATTGAACTATGTCATTAATATACCTTAGAGGAGTTGTGTGGAAATAAGAAAAAGGTCCCCCCATTCTGTGTTACCTAGGATTGACATCATCACGGTGTACTTTACAATACAAACCCCCAAATCAATCCTACAGAAGGCTGGGAACTTTTTTTTTTACACGTCTAAGGTATATAATGTAGATGACATACTGTAGTTCAATATTGAAAATGGGTGGTCTTCCCCTTTAAGTACATGGATCAATTAGGCCTACAGCTGAATAAATAACAATGTGTTTTTAAAAAAATGTTAGAAACGTGGTTCAATTGAATCTAAAAAAGAAAAGCTTTTCATCTCAAATCAATGAAGGCATAAAAAGGAAGTCACCGTCTATTACAGAACTAGGGTGACCTTGAGCGTCTGAAACGCACCACAGCAATTTAGAAGACACAACAACATTTCACAGAAGACAAGGGCTTTTCTCAGATGTTCACTGTATTGTGTATTCATCTAATCTAAGTCATGCATGGCCTTACATAAAAAACAGACAGAAGACA
>NC_137819.1:37396941-37436941 GCF_963921795.1 Nannobrachium achirus | reverse complement strand
GTTAGCTGGTGCTTTGGCATAACAAATTACACAGACCTGGTTGGTTGTTTAAGTTGGACAAATTGTGGCCATATTTTACCAAATATGGAGATGACTGACGTCTGACATGATAGATGTCTGACGTCATAGACCACAAACTGACACATGTACATATATGATGACATCAGGGACCTTGCATGGCCATATATGGAGTGGGACATGAGGTGTGACTGACGGACATGGTCTGCAGGATTTTATACTAAGACCTACGGTCACATTTAGCAGCACCATGACTCTGTTTGACCAGAAAGGAACACAACCTCAATTAGAATAATCGGTAAAACCTGTGAAGGAAGAATGGAAGAGACCATATTCTTTCCAGTATGGCTGCAGTGCATAGAGCAGGGGTCTTCAACAGGGGGTCCGGGACCCCTATGGGGGTCCTCAGAGATACCACAGGGGGTCCTCCAAAACTGAGTAATAGAACCTTTTCCCCTTTTTTATATTAACCACTAGAGTCCATATTCTGAAAACCAAAAATAGCAGATCTACAAGCTCACAACGCCTCGTGCTGCCGGCTATTTTCGGCAAAGAGGTTTGGTGTAGAGGGGAAAAAGAGAAGACTAAGTACAGAATGAAAGGTCAAGTTTATTAACTCTATCAACGCTTTGAACGTTCCTGTTCGCCCCATTTTTGACGGCGGCGGAACGCCAATTGTACGTTCTTTGGCTCGTTCTTTTGTACCTTGGTTTGATGTCTGTAACCTGATGAGGGGTCGCGCGGGTGTGTACCGTTGAAACAGCTCCCGTAAAAGTACTCTCAAAATCCCACTAGACGTTAGCATCAATGGAGTAACAAAACACTTCCATGTGTTTTTCTCTGGATCTATTGCTCTGTAGCGACTGCGCAGCCTTGAGCAGCCTTGACAAGCGAGAGCCTATCTGAGACCATTTTCACATGAATTCTTGCATGAGGCTGCCCCCTACTGCTGGTAGAGCCACGGTACACCTCTTTAAGAGAAAAAAAAAATGAATACATCTTTGTCTATATCAGTGTTTCTCAAATGGGGGTACGTGTACCCCTAGGGGTACGCAGAGATACTGCAGGGGGTACTCGAAAATGCCCCCAAGAAATAGAAGTAGGCCTATACATCACTGTTATGTTTAGTGAGAAACTGTTGTGAGCCTGATAGTTGCTAACCCAAATTATGGTACCAGGCAACTGGGATGTGTTTGAATGATGTTTGACATTTGAATGTAAGTTATTGACATGAAAACTGGACTGAAATGTTATGGCCACAGTGTTGAAAATAAATCTGTTCAGGAGGCACCATTTGAAACTCTACTCCCTTTCTTATTTGTGATAGTTTTAGATGGTTTTAATTGCAATTTTATAAGGAAAAGGTTTTTGTCGGGTAAAGGGGGTACTTGGATTCAAACATCTGGGAAAGGGGGTACTCAAGACAAAAAAGATTGAGAAACACTGGTCTATATCATCGCAAAGGTAAGGTGCTTTTGCTGGCACAAAACCCAATAATAAATAACAACATCTGGCAGGGAAAAAGTTAAGTATTGATGGTTCAAGTGGTTAAATATCTGAAAACACAAATTAACATGAATCCAAAATACACTGATGATTGTGCTGTCACACAATGAAACAATATGGAATCTATGAAGAGGTTGTGGGGGTCCCTGCTTCATCTCTCTCTCAACTAAGGGGTCCTTGGCCTGAAAACGTTGAAGACCCCTGGCATAGAGCCTGTTGTGGCCATGTCATAATAATATGCCAACACCCGCCAGCTTGTACACTACATAGGCTTATGCAGGGGTCTTCAACAGGGGGTCCGGGACCCCTATGGGGGTCCTCAGAGATACCACAGGGGGTCCTCCAAAACTGAGTAATAGAACCTTTTCCCCTTTTTTATATTAACCACTTGAACTCTAGAGTCCATATTCTGAAAACCAAAAATAGCAGATCTACAAGCTCACAACGCCTCGTGCTGCCGGCTATTTTCGGCAAAGAGGTTTGGTGTAGAGGGGAAAAAGAGAAGACTAAGTACAGAATGAAAGGTCAAGTTTATTAACTCTATCAACGCTTTGAACGTTCCTGTTCGCCCCATTTTTGACGGCGGCGGAACGCCAATTGTACGTTCTTTGGCTCGTTCTTTTGTACCTTGGTTTGATGTCTGTAACCTGATGAGGGGTCGCGCGGGTGTGTACCGTTGAAACAGCTCCCGTAAAAGTACTCTCAAAATCCCACTAGACGTTAGCATCAATGGAGTAACAAAACACTTCCATGTGTTTTTCTCTGGATCTATTGCTCTGTAGCGACTGCGCAGCCTTGAGCAGCCTTGACAAGCGAGAGCCTATCTGAGACCATTTTCACATTAATTCTTGCATGAGGCTGCCCCCTACTGCTGGTAGAGCCACGGTACACCTCTTTAAGAGAAAATTAAAAAAAAAATGAATACATCTTTGTCTATATCTTCGCAAAGGTAAGGTGCTTTTACTGGCACAAAACCCAATAATAAATAACAACATCTGGCAGGGAAAAAGTTAAGTATTGATGGTTCAAGTGGTTAAATATCTGAAAACACAAATTAACATGAATCCAAAATACACTGATGATTGTGCTGTCACACAATGAAACAATATGGAATCTATGAAGAGGTTGTGGGGGTCCCTGCTTCATCTCTCTCTCAACTAAGGGGTCCTTGGCCTGAAAACGTTGAAGACCCCTGGGCTTATGTTCAGCAGAGAGACTCCTGGGGGACCCCAGTCAATGACGTGGGTTTTTTAAGTGGTTATAAAAATCAATACTGAGCTACAGTAAAACACATTTCGGAATACCCAGTTCTGCTGGGTATACGATCAATAAACAAAACAAACATGAACATTAGATTACAAAATACTGTAAGACTAGTACTGTAATGACCGATGGAAATCATGCACGCTGGCAACTTATATATACTCATGTCATTTAGGGCTGTCAACGCACACAAAACAACTCCACATCCAGTCACAGGGGGGGGGGGGGGGGGGAGAGCTTGTTTATTGAAGGCTGATATACTTTTTCGTAAAGACCAAGACAATCATAGATAGATATGCGAATGTTAAAATCGATAGAATACATCTATGATAATCTTAAATACAATCTAAAATACATATCGCTGAAAGATAATCAGCAAATGGTAAAAGTCTCATATGGTACCTAAAATATTGATTTTAAAAGTGGGGCCCGGGGGGGCGTGGGTTCTTGAGGACAAAATGTGTCCGTGGCAAGACTTGGTTTTTGTCTCTGGCAAATTCTAGATATTCTATTTTACTCACCACTAAAATGTTCTTATTTTCATCATAAGACCCAATTACTAGAATGTTAGTCTCCAGGTTTTCTTCAGAATATGTGGTTCTCAAATGTTTTATTTGCAAGGACCCCCATAACACTGGGTTTGTACAAATGGAGCTGTAAGGGTCCATTTGGTTCCATTTGTATACACTCAGTGTTACAGACCTGTTATGGTCGTTTGGGGCTATCTCTTCATGTGTTTCTGGTAATATTATTGTCATCTCACTTTTATGCCCGTGGCAAAAATAGAATTTTGACAAAAATGTCCACCACGAGCCAGCGTGGCGATGACCCCTGGCTCGGAGACTGTTCTTGGCTAAGGTTCATGCATGTTTCTTGGCAGTTTGGCACGCAGAGTTTGACCCGTGAATACTGGGAGACAATTTGTCGCTTCACAACACATTGCACCGTAAATCTTCTGAACCCTATTGTGCTCTTGTGTCACCTTGCTATTGACTTTTATGCCACGATTACGGTGTAATCTTTTTTCTCCAAATTCACGCACGACGCACTGCACACATGCACATGTACACATGCCTAGTGCAGACATATTGTAGTAAATAACGTGGGGCGGCCTGGGCAGAATGCCAAAAATCTTAAATTACATCTACTCACAGATCAGAAGGAAAGCATGCATGTATGGAGTTATTTTCGATTCATTATTGTGTAAGCACCTTTCTGATGTTGAGCAGTTGTATATTAAGATGTGTGCAGTCGTACCTCTGAATTTGCAGACTTGTATGATGGAATCTGAACGTGAAAAGGAAAAAAAACTCCAACCCACGCACGCTTTTCTCTTTGCAAATACGAATCCTGTCTACACGCGCTCAAATCGTACCCTGCACGGTTTTGCCAGATTTTGGAAGGGACATATCGATGATTATGTTGCAATATCACGAGCATGTAAAAATGAGGATTTGCGAGCGCGTAGAAAGGCAGTTGAGGTGGTAAAAGTAAATGTGTGCGTGAGCACGGCAGGGCACAGACGTGTATAATGGAATCTGGAAAAAAAAACACTCTCTACACTACAGATGTCAGTTTACAACCTCTCGAATCATCATGTGCAGATGCTCGGAATTTTTTCAGTGTCGCCTGCTCGCTTTTGCTAAATATTGCATCCACATATCGAGGAATATGTTTCAATTCAGAGAGCAAAAGTCTCAACTAGTGTGAGCATGTGTAGAAGGGGATTTGAGGCCGCAAAAGACGATTCGCGAACGTGTACAGACTAATCTGTGCGCGAGCAGAGGCTAAGTCGAGCGCGAGCAGAGTGACTGTCTGTGATGCGAGGGAGGATTTAGAGATGGGATTTATGGCTCTTTGGAGTGAGCCGGATCTCTGGTATCCGTTCCTTTCAAAGAGCCGTTCAAAAGACTGTCTCATAGGTGGGACGTTCATTTACGAATCGAGTCTTTTGAACGGCTTTGAAATGAACGATAGGGTTTGGTTCATACATAGTAGGGAGCCGTTCCTTTCTAATGAAGTGGTGCATGGAAAAGTACTCAATTTCTCTACTTAAGTAAAAATATCAATACTGCAATCAAGTAGAAGTTTGGAATGTTGTCTTGAGTAAAAGCAAAACAGTAGTCTATTTGTATCGAAATGTAGTCCTACTTACCAATATTAGAACGTAGGCCTACTCATTATGCAGAATGTCCTGTTTCACAGGTTTTCCAATCTAGTTAGTGGTTACTCTGTGTAGATGTTTATTATAATTACAAATAACTTCAAACCTATATAGGTCTACATTTATTTCGGACATATAAAGGTACCTGCCATTTGAAAATAGCCGATCTACGACGCATTGTGAGCTTGTAGATCGGCTATTTTCAAATGATTTTTCTAATTTTTTACTCATTGGAAAACCTGTGATTATAATCATTATAATACAATATAAATTTGTATTACAACTATCCTAAATTATAATACACTATAATGGATTATAACAGTGATTATAATACACTATAAAGTATTAATGTATTACTATGATAATTATAATACACTATAAAAGTGGTTATGACACAATATAATCTATTTAGTATTATCATGTATTACAACTAGGGGAGAGCCGCTTCAAATGTAACATTTTGCACGTTTGAATATTTTACTCAGTGGCCGTTTAACCTTCATATGTAATACTTGCAAGCCAAGGACCTACACATGTCTGCTATCATTAACCGCTTAAAGTTTTTCAATTGATGAAACCGGTCGTGAGTTATTAAACCATAAGTGGACGCTGTTCCGAAGTTACATATAAAGCGCACAGCGTAATAAATGTAACACCAGGTGTTTTAAATGTAACACGACTAAAAAACGTCATTAAACTACTCGTTTTAAGGTCAAATCAATTATACTTCGTTCACGCAACTGTTTAACCTTGTTTTCATACCAAGGATGTGATAAAATTATGTATCAAAGATGAGATTATTATTCAAACTTACCATTCCGTACGTTTGTCCACATTCCTTGTTGGAAAAACACATTGATTAGACCTTTAAAGTTAAAGTTTGATTGATTGAGTGTTAAAAAAGACGTTTACAATCCCAATCTGATTTAGAATAGTTGGATGACAGCTGACAGAAGATATGACCATGGATATCTGCACTGACCCCTGCAGGCTCAAATAAATAACTACACACCAAATCAACCAACAGAACAGTCAATGTCAGAAAAGAAACTCCTTTACTTTTGCATTAATTTATTGCAACTGTCAGGGAAAGATTGGTTCCAGGGATTCATGCAGAGGAAACATTGCATCAAAGGTGCATTGGAAAGAATAGAACATGTAGTTTCAGTGCAATTAACACATAGCTTGTGCATATTGTAAACAACTGTTCAAGTGCATAAAAAACAGAACATCATTAGGCCTACATTAATACAGACCCCAGATGAAAACTTCACATCACATTGGATTATCACATTCGCAAGGTGAGGTAGAACATTTTTTTAGCTAGGCCTTTATGAAATTGACCTCTCAGGTCAATATAGTGCTTAAAAGGCATAGGCTACATTCATTCATTCAGAACACGAACTACAGAATGAGTAGGCTATTTTAGAATAGCCAATTAGAGGTAGAACACTTTTTAGCTAGGCCTTTATTAAACTGACCTTTCAGGTCAGTATAGTGCTTAATAGGCCTAGGAGCTACATTCATTCAAAATGTAAATAACAGAACATGAACTACAGAACTACAAAAACTTAAGAGTATTTTAGAGTAGCCAATTATTATAATTTACCCCTTTTTCAGAACATGAACTACACAAACTTAGAGTATTTTAGAGTAGCCAATTATTATTATTAGAGAAGCCAATTATTATTATTTACCCCTTTTTTATCCCAACTGTATAATAAACTATATAGGCCTACACTGACTAGCCTATTTAAATGGATCCAAATTGGATCTTGACCAGTGGTTCCCAATCATTTTAGCTTAAGACCCAAAAGGGATATTTTATTTCTTTTTGAGACCCCAAAGTAGTGAAAATAGATGATCTACAAGCACACAACGTGCTCACGCTCACGTCGTGAGCTTGTAGATCTGCTATGTTCACTACTTTAAAAAAGATGAAATAGAGCGAACAGTTGGGACATCTGAAGATGGCCTCTCCCTCAGTGCACTCTTCATGTGCCCACTCCCCGCAGCTACACTTCACCCACATTTCTCCAGGCCTTGAACTCTGGAAGTCCTCCCCACAAACACAACACTCTTCGTCAGAGGAGACAGCAGCCTCCGAGGAGCTGGTAGTCTTCGCCCTCTTGGTGGTCACCCTCTTGGCAGCGGCAGCAGCCTCCGAGGAGGTGGTAGTCTTCGCCCTCTTGCTGGTCACCCTCTTGGCAGTGGCAGCAGCCTCCGAGGAGGTGGTAGTCTTCGCCCTCTTGGTGGTCACCCTCTTGGCAGCGGCGGCGGTCGTGGCAGAGGTAGCCTTCGAGGTGGTGGCCTTGGCAGAGGAGAGAGAAGAGCGTGCAGCGGTCGCCTTTGAGGTAGTTGGAACATTGGTAGGCATACTAAGCCTGCGTGGTGCCAGACGCTTATCTCTCTCCGCTTCCAAGGCCAGCTTTTCTGGTGTGTCGGTCAATATTGCGGTTGACCGCTTCTTTCTCCCCTTGTTTGTCGCCTTCCTGGCCCCAGCCTTCGGGAAAGGGCGCAGTGAAACCGGACTGAACACCTCCGTGGCTCATCCTGAAATCAGAATCAGATTGTCACATCAGAGGCTTCATCGTAAAAAGAGAAAGAGAAGTAGAAGGGGGCTGAGGAGAAGAGATCATTTTCATATTATTTATGAATTAATTTATTTATGAATTTATCTAGCCAATTACTTATTTATGTTATTTATATGCAGGCCTAGGCCAATATATTTATTCAAATGATCTATGAATTGAAGACCAGTGACCTTAACTATGAATGTTACTAGGCACTATAGACACACTCACATACATACTGTAGCCTACATATGTACAGTAAATCAATGGAAAAACAATGGTGCCTACCTGAATAGGAGAGGAATTCTCAGGAATGGCAGGAGTGGGATGAGCAGAACTGGGGCCAGGGGAGACCAGACTCTCAGGGGAGAGAGGAGTTGAGGATGGAGCGTCAGGGGAGACAGGAGGAGGGGCATCGGTTGGCTGAGGGACAATCACGGAGGGATCAGGCTTGTCGGTGACATTCGACGGGGAATACTCTTGGTCAGTAAAAACTTGGGGGTTGAAGGGATGGATCCCGACCCAGCCATGATGTTTGATGGGGTGGCTGCAAATGGCAGAGCACTCTGCACAATACCAGGCACATCGTAGATCCCCAATGTTGTGCCTGTAAAACAAAAAAGAAAAGAAAAAAAGAAAATACAAAAATCAGGTTTTCCAGTTGCTTTTGAACATATGCTACACACGCACACATAGGCCTACGTACACACACACATATATAATTTATCATTAGGCTACCTGGATTGTTTTTCATCCATCGATAGGCAGCAGCATTGACATAGTGCTTCAACGGCCCATATACCGTTCTGTCTAGCGGCTGCAGTTTATGGGAACAATGGGGTGGGAAGGACAGGAGAACTACCCCATTGTCCCTGCAGAAGTCAATTCCCTCCAGAGACAGGTGCGAGCCATGGTTGTCCAACAGGAGGATCACCTTAAAATGTACAATTTAGGATTAGCTGACACTCTTAATCCAGAGTGATTTACAATAAGCAAGGTAATGCATCAATACATCAACATCAATAACAAATGCATAGAAATAGTAATCACCTTGTTCTCTGGTGTTGGTCGTGTGTGTTTTACAAAGTGTTTCAGAAACAACGAAATCTTCAGCTTGCATCCATCCTGATCCGTTGGCCGTCCCAATACAGCCAGGAGGGCCACCGTTGATCAGGAAGGGCTTGAATTTCACTCTGGGAAAGATGAACATGGGAGGAATGCTATTTCCTTGGGCGTTCACTGCAAAAGCCATCGTGATGAGGGTGCCCCTCTCAGCTGACACCATTGCCCCCAGTTGTTTCACCCCCCTCCTGGAGACAATTCTGTCTGGGGTCTGGACAGTTGTAATACCAGTCTCGTCCATATTCCAGACATCCATTGCTTCAAAGGGCTGGGTGGCGCGTTCCAGGACAGTAGACAGGTTTCTGAAGAAAGCGTCAACGTTGTGTCTGTTGAAGCTTGTTGCACGTGAAAGGCTAGTCGCCTCTGGACGGCGTATGGACAGCTGTTGGTTCCTCCGCATGAATCCCCGGAACCAAT
Organism: Nannobrachium achirus; assembly: GCF_963921795.1. NCBI lineage: Eukaryota > Metazoa > Chordata > Actinopteri > Myctophiformes > Myctophidae > Nannobrachium > Nannobrachium achirus. Next base: position 37,427,878 of record NC_137819.1, on the reverse strand, counting down.
CTTTCCCTGACATTTCTTTCTTGTTCCATGACGCTGGATACTTCACGTTGTATCTGTTGGCAAGCTGGTATGCAAATTTGCGGACCTGAAAAATGTAAATAAAAATATGGCTATTTATTTATAATTATAGTGTTTATATTGTTTTTATATAGCCTACTGTGTGTGTGTGTGTGTGTGTGTGTGTGTGTGTGAGACACACACACACACACACACACACACACACACATTTATTTTTACCCATATAGGCCTACATATATACACACACACACACACACACACACACTTATATATATATATATATATATATATATATATATATATATATAGGCCTACACACACACACACACACACACACACACACACACACACACACACACACACACTTATTTTATATATTCATATAAATAAATAAAAATAAATGTATATATAGGCCTATTTATTTAAATTATCTATGAATTGGAGACCAATGTCCTATGTAAGAATGTTTTAACACACATAGCCTACACTAACAAGTTATAATAATTCAATCTATTCTCACCTCCTTTGGGCATAATCCAAAATACAGGTCTGCACACTTGCTCAGGTAAGTCCCCAAGACCTGCTCGTCAGAGAAGACCCTAAAATGGGAGCGGTACCCTGGCACGGGCAGCTCTCTGCTCCCTTCTGTTGTCATTGCCTTTCTTCTTTTCACATATCGATGTAATGTGACATGGCACTGCGAACCGATAGACCAGCTAGAAGGACCTCATCTGAGGCTGCCTTCAGCACCTGTAACCAGATAACCAGTGATTTGTACTGTCATGAAACTGTACTTTTTTCTATTGCAAACTTCTAATAATGTCTTCAATCAATCAATCAATCAAACAAACAATGCCTAAGGTCGGAGTAATGAGAGTATGAGATCTTGCACTTCTGGGCAGTCAAAAAAAAGAAAATCATGTTCATAGCCTAAAACTGTACACATGTACCACGTTTTATGTATTACGTTTTAAGGAATAACAAGCGATGTCACTAGAGTGTTAGCCATGCTACCTAGCTACAAGCTAACCACGTAAACAATGGCAGGATGCGGCGGCGCGCAAAGGTATTCATTAAAACATGTATACTGTACCTGGAAAATCATGGCTATTTTCCCCACGCAGACACGCACATAATGTCTTCCTCCAACACTGTACGCTGCTTATCTCCACTTATGATGATACATTTAGCTGCCTATAGCATCAGGTTGACTGCAGCACAGCACACTGCGGTAGAGAGGGGACGTTCATGAACGAATCGAGTCTTTTGAACGGCATAGTAGGGAGCCACGGTAGAGATGGGACGTTCATGAACGAATCGAGTCTTTTGAACGGCATAGTAGGGAGCCGTTCCTTTCTAATGAACATGGGAAAAGTAGTACTCAATTTCTAAAGTAAAAATATCAATACTGCAATCAAGTAGAAGTTTGGAATGTTGTCTTGAGTAAAAGCAAAACAGTAGTCTATTTGTATCGAAATGTAGGCCTACTTACCAATATTAGAACGTACTCATTATGCAGAATGTCCTGTTTCACAGGTTTTCCAATGAGAAAAAAATTAGAAAAATCATTTGAAAATAGCCGATCTACGCATTGTGAGCTTGTAGATCGGCTATTTTTCAAATGGCAGGTCATAACCACTTTTATAATCTATTATAGCGTATTATAATTATCATAGTAATACATTAATACTTTATATTGTATTACAATCACTGTTATAATCCATTATAGTGTATTATAATTTAGGATAGTTGTAATACAAATTTATATTGTATTATAATGATTATAATATAATCACATGTTTTCCAAGCTTGTAGATCGGCTATTTTCAAATGGCAGGTATGTACCTTTATATGTCCGAAATAAATGTATATAGGTTTGAAGTTATTTGTAATTATAAAAAAACATCTACAGAGTAACTACTAACTAGAATGAGAATGAGTCTTTTGAACGGCTCTTTGAAAGGAACGGATCCCAGAGATCCTGCTCACTCAAAAGAGCCATAAATCCCATCTCTAAATCCCTCCCTCACATCTCACAGACACTGTGCTCTCGCTCCCTCCATCAGACCTCTGCTCGCTCAGATTCGTCTGTACACGCTCGCAAATCGCCATGTACACTTTCTCAAATCAAGATTAGAAGCGCTCGCATGTTTTCAGTGTCCCCTGCTCGCTTTGGCCAAATATTGCATCGACATATCGAGGAATATGTTTCAATTTAGAGAGCAACAGTCTCAACTAATTTGAGCAAGTGTAGAAGGGGATTTGAGGTGCAAAAGACGATTTGTGAACGTGTAGACAGGCAGTTGAGGTTGTAAAAGTAAATGTGTACGTACAGATGTCAGTTTACAACCTCTCGAATCATCATGTGCAGATGCTCGCATTTTTTCAGTGTCGCCTGCTCGCTTTTGCCAAATATTGCATCGGCATATTGAGGAATATGTTTCAATTTAGAGAGCAACAGTTTAAACTAATCTGAGCAAGTGTAGAAAAGGATTCGAGGTCGCAAAAGACGACTTGTGAACGTGTAGACAGAGATTTGTATTTTTTTTGCCTTTTCACGTTCAGATTCCATCATACAAGTCTGCAAATTCAGAGGTACGACTGCACAACTCTTAATATACAACTGCTCAACATCAGAAATCTCCTCTCACGAATAAGTTACAATAATAACTCCATAGCATGCACGTGCACACACACACACACACACACACACACGCACACGCACACACGCACACACACACACACACACACACACACACACACACACACACATACAGGGCGGCAGTGGCTCAGGAGGTAGAGCGGACGCTTGTTCGAAGCTTCCCCATAGTGGTGTCGAAGTGTCCTTGAGCAAGACACTGAACCCCTGCTCTAAATGAGTTGGTTGGTGCCTTGCATGGTTTGCTCCGCCATCGGTGGATGAATGTGTGTGTGAATGGGTGAATGTAATGCACAATCATTGTAAAGCACCTTGGCTATTCAAATTCTCCATTTGCCATTTATTTAACACACACACACACACACACACACACACACACACACACACACCCGTGCGCACACACACACACCCACACACACACCCCCACACACATACATATACAGTCACAGCTAATATGTCAATATGTCGGTTATTAACACATACACTGACTCCAGGCACAGTGCACATAGTAAACACACACGCGAGTACACTTGTATGACCACGGATATTAACGCTCATAACCTCAAGTTCACTTGCTCACACACCCACCCACGCACGCGCTCACAACCGCAGAGGAAAGGTCAATTGTGTAATCCTTCACCAACAAAAGCAATGCCACCGTCTTGATTGCAGTCGACAGAGGCAAGCTGACCGCTTATAATTTGTTCTGACCTTTATATAGCACTAGCTAACACAATGAAGCGCCCGTAGGCTAAGTAGCATGTGCTCTCTCTCCAAGCAGGGAGATGGAATAATGAATGAGTCTGATTGCATGTGTCTATGTTGATTTAAATAAGTATGTGGACATCGTGTGTGTGTCTGAATGTTAAGTGTACGTATCGTCGTTGTCGGGTGGAAACCTTGTATGTCCAAAAGTGTTCGATTTGTATTTATCATTTAAAAAAATGAACTAGAGAAAACAGCCGATCTACAAGCACACAACGCCTCGCACCGCGAGGCGTTGTGTGCTTGTGGATCGGCTGTATTCACTACTTTTGTGCGACGGCCTTGTACGATTAAGCAGGGCAAAAAAATGTACTAATTTGAAACTTGGAGATACGAGGTTTCTACCCGACAGTGACGGTATGCATCTCCAGTCCGAGCATGCATGTGTTTACTAATGTGTATTTGATACTGTTTGATATTATTGTTTTACTTCTGGGACCCCAATTTACACTTTAAATTTGAGAGTGCACAAATGGAACCAAATGGACCCGTGAGGGTAAACCTTTTAAAATACTTTTCCGTTTGGTTCCTAACTATCAATCATTTCGCGTGGGATGGGACCACATGGACAATGTCTGAAAACACAAACATGAATCCAATATGTAGTGGGGGTCCCTGTTTCATCCCTCTCTCTCATCTCTTGGCTTGAAAAAGATTGAAGACCCCTAGCTCTAAATATCTCCGGGTGTAGATAGTACTGTATGTTAGCAAAACTTCATTTAGTAGATGATAGAGGATTTTTTATTTATTTTACAGAGCCAGCTGCATATACTGTAACATGATCAGATTAACCAACTGACTTCTCACACACTTGGAGAATTAATAATACTATTATTATTATTTCAGCGAGCCCATAGAAACAGCTCTTCTCACCCTAGATTTGGAGTTTATCATGCAGATTGACTCTCTTCACTGGGTACAAAAAATAAAACCGTGATGATCACATCACTGAATGGTCATTGGTCAAGTGCTTCTCAACACTTCCACCTGAAATGTTTTAAACCTGGGGTGAGCACATCAACAGTTTGGACTATTTGCAGCCAATAGTGAACAAGGAAAAATATGCTGCCTGAACTTCAGTTGGTAATTTTCTCCCGACCACCGATGACTCCAATTCAAACCTCCAAAGGCCATTTTTTAGGAGTGAAGGTTTTGGTTTTTTAATAACTATCCATTAAGTGCTTTACTTTGATACGAGCCGCTACTTTGTCAGAGTAGGCATTAGCATTCTCTTTCAACTGACTGGTGACTCATTTTGATGAAAAGCCTTTTAACTACTTGATTCATAGAGGAGCTTCAACAGTAAGTACTCCATTGTGTTGTGAATTTCATAGGAGCGATATCATCTCTGAGACGGTCAACTTTCCCTTTTCTATTCCAAACTGCCGTTCTTACATTTTTTCGAATTGATCTTCCTCAATTGTATAATAACCGACAATTTACTAGAATTATATTATGTTGGAAAAATTCCATCGATTTCTTTTTCTTTCTTTCTTTTTTTGTAATGAAATAAAATCTCTGTGCAGTGGAAGTCCTCCCAACTGGACTGAATAGTGCTGACATAAGCGTGCAGCACAAGGCACATTTAATAACGGTTTGTGTGGAGGTGAAGCCCTCCGCTATTCAGATTTATGATAACATGTTCTTCTGAAGTTCTGAGTGTTCCAACTCAGGGCATTATACAGTACATGCACATGGTCAGGCACGTGCACACATAGACATCAAAGGGGGCTTGAGCCCCTGCCCTTTCATCCGTCTGTAAAAAGTGCCCTCTCCAGACCATGAATGCAGTTTTTACTATGGTGAAAGAAATGCAAATGCCCTCTTTCCATGCCATACCTGAAGGCGGCGTTCAGGAGAATTGCCATGTCCAAACTCTCCTGAACTTGATTGCAGCATCTTGTGTTCAAAGAATTGCAATATCTGTGGAGAAATCCCATTATTGACTTGATTATGCTTACTTCAGGGTGGTATCTAGCACAGAAAATAGCCGACCTCCAAACTCACAATGCGTTGCGACGCGCTGTGAGCTTGGAGGTCTGCTATTTGAAATATTTTCACAAAAAGGCCCTTTTAAGAAATGTCAACCCCTGCCTCTCTAACATTCTCTGAACGTCCCTGCACATGGTGTTGGAGGTTCGGCCAATAATACACACTGTGAGATGTCAGAGTTTTGTGCAAAAGAAGAATCATAAGCCTAGCAGCACTAGCTGGCCATTCTGTATTCTTGCCAGCAGATGTTTTTATTTTTATGATGTTGATGTTTATCATATTTTGGATCAACTTGTGGGACATAAACCCATGTGCAAGTGAGTTTCATGAGCTGGTTGTTCATTACAGGGAAGTACATGGGGAGTGATGTACCGAGGAATAAAGGACTGCCGTGAAGTGTATACTGCACTCACGCAACCAACCACACTTGGAAGGCACATTATACAATCTGCCTACGCTATAGAGTATCGAAGTCCTGGCGTCACCCATTCATCCATTCTCCATGGAGAATAACATTGGGTCATCTTAAAATCATCTCTTAATAAGCATTGTGGTCCCAAAAGAAACAAACCGTCTCTGCGATATTGTCGGGGAGGTGGCTCTGTATCATGTATGTCATCCTATTGATACCGTCTGTTTCTGGTGAAAAAATGTACTAATTCGGCAGCGGTAGCATTAGCATTTTCTTGCTATTGTTTCTTCCTATCCATAGGAGTCACACCGCCAGGATCATTTGTTTCTTTTTTTGGAACACAGTTCTTATTTGGCACAATATAAAAAAAAGTCTATGGTAGTTCGGAATGGGGAAAAACGCGACTCAGATAGGATGCTTAAATGATGTCAGACTTCGGTGATCTATAATAATATTCAAGCAAAGTACTACAATCACCAATTAAAAACAAACACACCATGAATAAAACTCCTTGCCCATAACAGAATACTATCACGGGGGGAAGCGGGAAGTGAACAATGTATCAAATGAGTGGGCAATTCAAAAAGAAATAAGAAAAGGTCAGATGATGGTCTGAGATGAGAGAGGGCGGGGAACGCTCCTTCAAACGGGAGAGCCCTGAGAGTGTCTGTCTAGCTGCTCTCTCACAGAGGGATGATTTCCCTGTGGCCCGTCTGATTGCATTTGGTTTAATTCAAATAAACTGCGGTCGTGATTTAAATGGAAAGCACTGTAGACCATTATACTGCACCGAACCGGGGAAGGCTGTCTCCCAGTATCAACTCGTAATTGCATTAAGGACGATTGCGCTCGCTCTCTCTCTCTCTGTCTCTCACTCTCTCTTTCCCTTTCACTCACTCACTCACTGTTTCTTCCTGTCTGTCTCTGTATATTTGTACATAATATATACACAGTATATACGTACATACTGTAAGCATCCTGAGTGATTAGTGGCTGAGGGAAGTCTTCCCAGAATGCCTCTGGTCATGTTTGTATTTGTTAATGTTCTGTAATGTTGTGTTATTGTTTGCAATGATGGGGGGGGATTCATTACATCAGCAGCCTGCAGGAATGATGTGCTATTGTGGTTAATGTGATTGATATTACATTGATATTATGTTCAATTTATCATATGTTTTAGACTGCATTGGTTCTCAAAGTGGGGTCTCGGGACCCCAGGGGTCCTTGAGGGGTACCAGGGGGTCCCCAGCTAAGTTAGTATAACGTCATTCTAACTACTTAACCATGATTTGTCTATTCAAAATTAGCAGATATACAAGCTCATAGCTTATAGATTGGCTGTTGCAATAATTGCAATGTTTGTCTCTATCAAGGGTCTTCAATGTTTTCAAGCCAAGGACCCCAGATTTGCAGCTTTTCATCAATTTCATCTTTGTTTTAACCTACAGTATACACCAAAGCTATTTGCAGAAAATAGCCGATCTACAAGCTCTCAACACCTTGCAGCGTTGATTGCTATTTTTGGCTAAAGTTCTCCTCAGAATAGACAGGGATGTGAGGGTTCAAGTTGTTATGATCCTACCACACAAGGATTTGGTGGACCCCCTGTAGTAACTCTGAGGACCCCCTAGGGATCCCAGACCCCCTGTTGAAGATCCCTGTCTTAGATGTACAGTAGTGGAGTAGAAGTAAAAGTATTCCAAATTGGAAATACTCCAGTAAAAATACATAAAACATGTACTTATTACTTAAGTACAGTAGCCTACTTGGGTACATGTACTTAGTTCCTTTACTGCTGTTGAAAAGAATCATTCACTAGTCAGGGTTCCCACGGTCATGAAATTCCTGGAAATATTTTGAAATTAGAAAAATATTTTTCCAGTACTGGAAAAGTTTTGGAATTAATCAAGGGTCCGGGAAAGAATAGCTATGCATTGTCTTTGGTTATTGATTTTGTTAATACCTCTGAAATGACAAATTAAACATTGGCCAAATTGTCAAATATTAGAGGCAGAAATTGTGAAAATAGACGATCTACATGCTCACAACGCCTCACAACGCGAGGCGTTGTGAGCATGTAGATCTGCTATTTTTACAATACGTGTTAACCCTAACCCAAACGTGTTATACAAAATTCCTCAAGTCTCTTCAAATATGATTATTTCGGGGGTCACAGCCTGAAAAGGTTGAGAACCACTGGCATACACTACCTGTCTTTGGGCATTGCACATAGGAGTAAGCAACTCGTTATTGAGCTGAATTATTGTTATATAGTCCTGGAAATCATTGTTAAATATTCTGGAAATGTTTTGGAAATTAATTGGTAAAGATGTGTGGGAACCCTGACTAGTGCAGCGACAGGAGACCCCCCCCCCCCCTCCAGAGAGAATGAGAGAGACATGGTAGAAAGCTGACAGGAGAACATTTAGGGAGAATGAATTGACGTGAACGACGAAAGGCTGTGTGAGAGTGTGTGTAGATGACAAGGAAAATAGAGATATCAGTTGAGAGAAAGAATAAATAAATGATGACCGCATGGCGAGAACTGTTAGGGATTTCATTGATTATAATGTATTATTCATGTCACACTAACTTCACCCCGTGTGTGCGTGCGACCGTACATGCGCCATGTACCTGAGTCAGTGGTTCACTGTGGCCTTTAACTCTCTCTTCTTTTTTTTTTAAACTTTGTTTAATTGATTTTCGATTGAAGCATTAGAGCAATAAAAATGGTACAATAATAAGTAGCAGCTTCTTTTGTACAAACATAAAATATACAATGATGATAAACGGATTGCATTATCACCCAAAACAACAACAAAAAGTTGGATAAAGAAAGTAGAGGATTGTAACAAAAAAGTAAATTAACACAAACAGACTAGACAACCAATAAAACAACATCAGTCAAACATTATACATATATAATATACAAATAATCCGCATAACAGGACAGCACACCCGTCACAGCAAACCCATCATATCGAAGCTTCACCAGACCACATATCCTCAATCAGAGATGGATTTAGATTTTGAACAAGTTGAAGGAATGGACTCCATACCTTCCCAAACTTCTTGGAGGAGCCATTTAGTAAGAGTCTAATTTTCTCCAATTTGAGCAAAGTGTCTCAATTTTGATCTCTCTTCTGTCACCTTCTTGTCCTGTGCGTGCGTGCGTGCGTGCGTGCGTGCGTGCGTGCGCCTGTGACATTTGGATGGCCTCTCATGGTGAGTGCTTATCAGCAGTGGTGTGTAACATTTTGGGCTGTGTGCTCGGCATCAAGTCAACAATCAGTGAGTACCACCCAGGCACCCACCCACATGCTCTGAAGAATACTGATGAGGGGTTTTGTGGGGGTTTTGTGTGTGTGTGTGTGTGTGTGTGTGTGTGTGTGTGTGTGTGTGTGTGTGTGTGTGTGTGTGTGTGTGTGTGTGTGTGTGTGTGTGTGTGTGTGTGTGTGTGTGTGTGTGTGTGTGTGTGTGTGTGTGTGTGAGAGAGACAATGGATGGGATGGATATACAGTACTTATGTCTTCAGTTGTCTTTCTGGTCTCATGTGTAGGTTGGTTGAGGCAGGGAACACACATAGCAGGAAGCTGTCTTTTGCATGTATGATGGCTTTCTATTCATGAATTAATTAGATGTTGCATGATGTTATCCTGCTTCTTGGAGACATTCGTGTCAATATGTAAGGGGCAGGGGGGGTTCAAACGGTCATGGTGTGTGTCCAGAGGGGGGGCCATTAAGACCTACAGTATGGCCGATTCTCCAAATGTCTTCTAAATCCTAACAGTTTTCTGGGGGGAAAAAAGGGACCCCAGAAGTAAAGATTTGACTAAGACAAATGGTAAAAAATGCCGATCTACAAGCTCATGGTGCGGCACAAAGTGGTGTGCTTTGAGCTTGTATGTCTGCAAATATTTTAAACAGTGACACACATACAGTATAAAGCTAAAATCTAAAGTGACAGTCGGCTTTCCCGACTTGATATGAGATAAGACACTTTTGACACATAGACATGGGTGGGCCCAGATGGGTGTGCCCAAATGGGTGGGCCCAGAGGCCAGCTGATGATGACCTCCGGATTACCAGACAGCCTTTCTGCTCTACCCACTCAGCTACAGCCGCCTCACTGTGTTTGAACATTGAGTCATCTGGTACTGGTAATTTTAGTTTGTTTGTTTGTTTAATCCATCCGTTTATATCTGTATTCCTTGCTCTCACTCTCTCTCTCTCTCTCTCTCTCCCTCTCTCTCTCTCTTTCCCTCTCTCCTGTGTGTGTGTGTGTGTGTGTGTGTGTGTGTGTGTGTGTGTGTGTGTGTGTGTGTGTGTGTGTGTGTGTGTGTGTGTGTGTGTGTGTGTGTGTGTGTGTGTGTGTGTGTGTCTTCCAGTATCATATCTGCATAAATAATGCATTGACTGGGAAATAACAAAAACACTTTAGGAGCCTCTGTCTCATCCCTGCTCTCTCTGTCTCTCTCTCTCTGTGAGCAGGAAGCCTCTATAGTAAGTGCAGGGTCTTATAGTCTGTGGTTCTGGTTTCCTCTTGAGGTGCGCGAGCGTGCCTGAGCGCGCTCGCTTGTTTAGGTTTCTGCGAAGATCCCTAACTTTGCTTCTCTCTCACACCCTTCCAACTGACAGTTGCTCGCCCAGGACGCCCGCAGCATCTTGGCTCGACTCGGTGTGAACAGCGACAAGAGCGTTTGTTCGCTTGTCATCGCGTGTGTGCACGCATTTGTGGGTGGGTGACACGTACCAAGAGAGAGAGAGAGAGAGAGAGACCCCACCTGCAGTGGGGCTTCACGATACCCTGTATCCGTGCCCACGCTCGCACAAAAAACACACTCAGTGGTAATCTAGCAACGTTTAACGTCCACGTGAGCCGTGTGCATAATGATGCATAACACTGACGCGCCACACACACACACACACACACACACACACACACACTCAACGCATCACTGTCTAGTTGGCAGATGGCGTTACGCTGAGATGAAGGCAAAGAACGAGGGACCAGGGAGGAGAGGGGGGAGAGGGGGGGGGGGGGGGGGGGGGGGGGGGCGTCCTTCGAGACCACATGCAGCCGACACAGCCAGATGGAGGAATGGGAGGATGGAAAAGAGGGAGGAATGCTAGAGAGAGAGAGAGAGAGAGAGAGAGAGAGAGAGAGAGAGAGAGAGAGAGGGAGAGAGGGAGAGGGAGATAAGAAGGAAAGGATGGAGAGAGGGTGAGAAGAGAGGAGGGCGAGGAGTGCTGATACAGCAGTGATCTCCGTGGGGGGGGCAAAGGAGGACTGATTGAACAATTTATTTGACGACGGACGTCGATTCCTGTCAGGTGAAAGAGCCCCGAAAGTCGCCACTCAGTGAAATGAGAAGGTGTGTGTGCTGATACACACTGACGACGGCAGATATTATGACAGAATGGGGACCACATAATGTTAGAGCTGACAGATACAGTAAGACCTGAGGCCTTCTAAATCAGTTAGTTCTCAAACTTTGTTCGGCCCACAAGGACCCACAATGTGAGTCGGCCGCGGACCTCAGAACTCCCATCTGAAAATGTTTTGTGCCCTGGCTATAGGGCAGTGGTTCTCAACCTTTTCAGGCCACGACCCCCAAAATAATCATAGTTGAACTGGGGACCCCCTCACCCTGACGAGCACTAAGATTTGAGGCATTATATTTTGTAACACACGGTTCTATTGTGAAAATAGCAGATCTACATGCTGACAACGCCTCACAACGCGAGGCATTGTGAGCATGTAGGTCGGCTATTTTCACAATTTCTGCCTCTAATATTTGACAATTTGGCCAATGTTTAATTTGTCATTTTAGAAGTATTAAAAGGTCCTTAAATTGTCACTTTAGAAATGTGCATGTACCCTCTATACATTTATACATTATGTTGGTTTGTTTACTGTTGAGTGAGAAAACAGTGTTGCACATTAAGTAACTTCTGGGGATCCCCAATTTCTTTTTTTCGACCAACAGGTTGAAATATATTCTGTATAGGCTATATAGCTCAAATCTAATTTGACACAGTTGCTTTCACGGTTTAAAGAAGACGCTGACTTCAGTTGAGAAAGCAAGAAGACTTTGGCATTGGCAGATTGACAGACAGAGTGTTTCAAAGGGTTTGTGTCTCCTTCTGTTAAAATGTACAGTATAACCACAGATCAGATCAGATCAGAAGGCCGGCTGTGAGTGCGGGCAGCACCACTGCTTCCTTCAATTCCCTTTACAAAGCGACTTGGCATTTGGGCAGTTGAGCCGATATGTTGTTGGTGTGGGTGGCTCCATGGAGGATTCCAACCCCGGACCTTGGCAGCGACCTGCTTGCCCATTGAACTCCGCATTCTGCCTGCTTGTTGTGTTTATATTTCCTTTCATCTCCCACCACAGCTCTCTCTCTCTCGTCTCCTTCATGCTCTTCCCCTCCTCTCATCTCCTTTCCGGTTATACAATGTTAGGCATTTAGCAGACACTCACGCTTTTATCCAGAGCAGGGGTCTTCAACAGGGGATCCGGGACCCCTAGGAGGTCCTCAGAGTTACTACAGGGGGTCCTCCAAAAAATCTTTTTATACTAACCACTTGAACTCGAGTGTCCATATTCTGAGAACGTTGGCCAAAAATAGCAGATCTACAAGCTGTTGTGAGCTTGTAGATCGGCTATTTTCGGCAAAGAGGTTTGGTGTAGAGGGGAAAAAGAGCAGACTAAGTACAGAAAGGTCAAGTTTATTAAGTAGTGACGGTTCAAGTGGTTAAATATCTGAAAACGCTAATCGACATGAATCCAAAATACACTGATGATGGTGCTGTCAAACAATGAAACTATAATATGGAATCTATGAAGAGGTTGTGGGGGTCCCTGCTTCATCTCTCTCTCAACTATGGGGTCCTTGGCCTGAAAACGTTGAAGACCCCTGATCCAGAGCAACAACTGAAGGATCAGAGTGAATGGCATGAACCCTAGCCAACAAACCACAAGCACTGGGGTTGCTCATAGCTGAGAGGATAAGGCCATATCCCATACTGTAGGCAGTGGTGTAAAGTACTGTACTTAAGTAAAATGTTTAGGTACTTTTTACTTTACTCCGGTATTAACGATCTCCAGTACTTGTACTACTCCATTACATCTCAGAGGCAAATATAACACTTTTTATTCCACTACAATTATTTGAAAACTAGTTACTAGTTACTTTGTAGATTTTGATTATTATTACAAAACATACGTTAAAGACTTCAAAGCCCTATATGTATTTTGGCCAAATACCCGATAAGCTCACAATGATCGCGACTAGGGGTGTAATGATACAGTAACTGTATCGAAATATCGTTTTTAACTTAAAAAAATCGAAGTATATCGAAATGAAAACAGCTAAAATCGTATCGTTTTATTTTGTATCGTATCGAATCGGCAGTGCAAAGAATCGATTGTATCGATACTACCTACTTGTGCATTGTATTTAGTATTTTTAAGAAGAAAAAAATTAAAAGGAGGGGTTTAATTACTTTTCCTTTCCATATAGCTACACTGGTCTATCAATAAATGTGTGTAATCTCTGGGTTCATGTCAAGGTGCAGGTTTGTCAATATACAATGTCCAGGTATTTGGCAGAAAATCATTATTTATATCCATAATAATACATGTTTCCCTTAAAAACCTGCACTATCTACACCTTTCACACAGATTGAATTTCTTTGCTAAATAGTTACTATATCGATTTTAAATCATTGAATCGAATCGTATTGTATCGCCATGAATGAACCAATATCGCCCATGTATCGTATCGTCAACCATGTATCGTGATATGTATCGAATCGCTATTAAAATGTATCGTTACACCCCTAATCGCGACGCATTGAGATCTGCTATTTTCAAAAGACTGTGAAATCAGCAATTCTACAAAATGAGTACTTTCTACTTTTGGTACTTTAAGTACCGGTACATGTAGATACCAATAGACTACTTTTGTACTTTACATTTGTTTTAATTCCGGACATTTGCTGGTAACAAAGTATTTCTACAATGACTTATTGATACTTTTACTTATTGTAAAAAGAAAATGTAGTGCTTTTTCCACCACTGACTGTGGGCTTTGATGCCTGACAGTCGTAGCATACTTCAAGGATAAAGAGCAGGTGCGCTTCCTCTAGGAGCTTCTTGAGCAGAGGGTGCTCAGCTGCAGAAATAACGAATTGAAAAATAGTAAGTGGAAAACAGTGTACTTCAAAAATGGCGATGCAAGACATCAAGTCTCAGATGCAGAATCTTTTTTATTCAGGCTCACACGTTTCGTCCATTAGCCTGCCTCACGCCGCTGTGAGGAAAGGCTAATATTTTTAACCAAAACGAAAATGAATGATTTCTTTTTTGGAGTGCAGCTGTTTTCCACTTGTCGTAGGTGGTTATTATTCAACACATAAAGTCATGAACACATATTCATGCAGGCACTCCCACTCACACAGTATGTGAGTTGCACACATAGGGACATAATGTGCGTAGCCTACTCACACACGAACACGCACACACTCGCACGCACACACACACACACACACACACACACACACACACACACACACACACACACACACACACACACACACGCACACACACGCATCTACACTTACTATTCATTCGCCCTGCAGTATTTACATGAACCTTGGTCAGTTACACACACTAAACATTGGAATTGCTACAGTCAAGGACTACTGTTACTACTACACACACACACACACACACACACACACACACACACACACACACACACACACACACACACACACACACACACACACACACACACACACACTCGAAAGCAGAAACACCACATGCGCACACGTAAAAATGCATACAAACACTTCCTCGCATGCAAACACTGGTCCAGCACTGCATGGTCCAGCCAGGACCAGAGATGCAGGCATTCTATAGCTACACAACACCAACGTTATGCCAAAGAAGAAGCCTGTGCCATGTTTTAGCCGAATCGGGAGCAGTCCTGGGCTCCTGGCACCTGCCGTCGGGGAGGTCACCCGGGTTGAATGGAAAAACATGGCACAGGCTGACTAAATAAGCGATTTAAACAGTTCTTTTTTTATTTTATTGAATTTTTCTCCCAATCCTGTCACTTAAATTTTTTGCAAACATCTGTAGGTGTCTCGTACTACCTTTACTCTTTGGATACGGTGTGGTGAAAAGTGTAATCTTCACTGACATTTGCTGGACTCAACCTCTGCCGGGACCCTATGCCGCGGAACCTCATCTCAGCTAGAACCCCGACTTCAAGTCATTTTACCATTGTGGCCCCCCTGCCTTATCTAGTTGAATACCACTGCTGCTCTACGGTGTAGACATTCTGCAGATGTGCAGCTTAATGACTCTGCTGCGCGTCAAACCCACACTGCGCTACATGGTGTGTGTTTGTGTGTGTGTGTGCATGCATGCACCTCTGTTTGACTTTGAAACAGAAATTGTGAATTGTGAATTTGCGAAGACTCCTTTTGTGTGTGTGTCCGTGTGTGTGTGTGTGTGTGTGTGTGTGTGTGTGTGTGTGTGTGTGTGTGTGTGTGTGTGTGTGTGTGTGTGTGTGTGTGTGTGTGTGTGTGTGTGTGTGTGCGCGCGCGCGCGCGCGAAAATAGAACATCATTCTTAGTCACCAGTAGAGTGAACAGTTGAAACATAGACATTGGAAGTACATGGATCAAGGATGATTTGCTCCTGGTGTACTGTTGTGTGTTAGTGAATATCAGGACGGGAAAAAAACTTGAAGCTGTTCCCTAGCAACGGAATTCCACTGACTAGGTATATATACCTCTGAGAAACACAGATCTTTTTCTGTTCATATAATGTTATAATGTTAACGTGTGCGTTTGCGTCTGCGTCAGTGTTGTAAAGTAACTACGTACAATTTTGAGGTATTTGTACTTTACTTGAGTGTTTCCAATTTCCAACACTTTTTCCTTCTACTCCACTATATCCCGGTTCCAAATATTGTACTTTTACTCCACTACATGTTTTGGAAAACTTTAGTTACTACTTACTTTGCAGATATACAGTACATTATAATATTATAAAACATACATTAACCACTTTATTTTCTAACATTTTGTACTTTTACTTTTGGTATTTTGGTGCCAACACTTGTCATACTTTTACTCAAGTACATTTTGAATTCCGGACTTTAATTAACTGGTTATTTCTCTCAAAATCATATTTCTGTCACAATACTGTATGTGTGCTGTACGTGCTTACATAGATCAATTTGTGCACTCATGTGCCTCTGTTCCATATCGTTGGTACTCATGTGCCTCTGTTCCATATTGTTTGTAGCCATAATGGCTCATAAATACCGTAATGGCCTTTTTTTCCCCCTTTTTTTTCTATGCGTTGCCGTCGGACAGAAACCTTGTATCTCCATATTTCACATTTACAGTAGGTATTTTGGGGTTAAATGAATGCCCTAAACGTCGTCATACTACAGTCTGTCACACAAAAGTAGCAGAAATGGAAGATCTACAATCTCACAATGCATCAGATTGTAGTTCTGCTACAGTATTTTTGCTCATTTGCTACATTTGATCCAAAAAATAAACATGTGCTATATGACGTGTATGAGAAGTCAAATAAGAACGCACATCTTGCAAAATTCCCGCACACCGTCTTCAGCTCCCCGTATATACGTTTTTTATTTATTGGCAACGTTTCGACCCCATATGGGTCTTCGCCAGGCATTTGATGCCTGGCGAAGACCCATATGGGGTCGAAGCGTTGCGGGCCTCCTCCTTTCTTGCTATGACATGTACAGTATGGACAGATATTGGTGTTGGTGTTTCTGTGTGCGGTGTTGTTATAGGGTGTTAGTTTGTTCCTTCTATGGTCTGACAGGCCTTCACACACAGACAGGCTCAGGAGGGGGGGGGGGGGGGGGTCCTGCATGCATCTCCTGTGGTTGTGTATATTTTCTTGTACAGTATGTGTGTGTCTGTGTTTTCTGTGTCCATAGTCATATACTGAAGTACTTCTCTTTTTGAGTGTTTTTTTTGCACAGAGAAGTACAGTATGTGTGTGTGCGTGGTCACGTGTGTGCGTGCTCCATCAGCTGCTAGTCAGTGATTTCCTGTGTGTGTGTCTAACAGTGTCACGACTGTGTGCACATACCGGCAGTGCGGCACAGTTGTGTGCACTGTGCTTGACATTCTCGGGTGCATGCGTGCCTGTGTGTGTGATTGATTGGGTCTGTACATGAATCCTGACTCCTGAGCGTTAATATATAACACTGAAGTGTAAGAAGAGTGGACCCTTAAGCCTCTATCATAGTCCAAGGTGAAGGGCTATCACTTCACCAAAGCCTAGGTGATAGCTAGAAAACTACACCGCGGTGAGGCGATAGCTCTTCACCTTGGACTATGATAGAGGCTTTACAGGTAACTTTAATGTGTTGGGAAAGGAAAGTGTGTGTGTGTGTGTGTGTGTGTGTGTGTGTGTGTGTGTGTGTGTGTGCGTGTGCGTGTGCGTGTGTGTGTGTGTGTCGTGTGTGTGTGTCACCCATTGTAATATTTAGACACAGGATGAGGGGTGTGTGTGATTACAGGGAATACATTCTCGCAGTTTCAACAGCTTTCACCCTCAGGCTAGGGCTAAGAAAAACCTGTGCCCGCACACCTGGTTATACTAAATCTGTACACGCTCGCACTCATACACACACACACACACACCCGCACGCACACCCACACACACACACACACACACACACACACACACACACACACACACACACACACACACACACACACACACACACACACACACACACACACACACACACCTGCCAGAACAAAATGCAGCTGGGAAGCCAAATTTAGCAGGAATCCATGCAAACACCTGCAAACAACAAGCAAATAAACACTCTCTAAATCTCTCTCTCTCTAGCTCTGTCAGTCTCTCATAGTGCGACGATTCGTAAGGATCAAAGCGAGTTCAGGGGGCGGTCCCAAGGGAGCGCACGCGCGGAGGGGGGTGGGTCACTAGGTCCTGCCCCCCCCCTTACCCATAGTTCTTAGGGAAGTCAGATGGTGGGACTCAGTCTTGTTGCATAGCACTGCTGCTTGCTACCATGCGGCAGTACACACACAAGTGCCACACTTGTTGCTTGCAGGTAGCTGTGCTGCTGCCCACCGCTTGGAGAGGGTGCCTAACTTGGCTGAGTATTTCTGTCTGTTTCTGCTATTTTTCTATCGCTCAATTCATGTATGTTCAATGACCATACATGAAGCTAGTTAACATTTGTTTGTTAGGTTTCTTTAGAACTTGATTATATTGTGTTTTTCTCTAGATAAATATCCATTTACATTGTTATATTGCTGTTAATGTACTGACCTATTATCTTGTTTATTATTGCGATGTTGTATCTGCTTATTGTAAGTCGCTTTGGATTAAAAGCGTCTGCTAATGCCTAAACTGTAAACTGTAAACTGTAAACTTAGCTGCCAAACTAAGAAGCTGTGTTCTTGGCCAGGTTGTATGGGAAGTTTGAGATTGTTATTCTGGTAATCGCTGAATTCTAAACGGCTGTTTCAAGGTTCAGATTTCTTGCTATCGTTGCTGGTGCCTAGCTGATTTCTGTACTTTCAGTTTGTTGCTAAAGCTATTTCAAAGGTGTTACAGGCTTGCTAAAGTTGCTAAAGGTAAACTCAGTATCATAGAAGTTGGCTGTGGCTACGGGCTAAATGCTAACTTATTTCGTGCCCTGGTGGGCCTTTACTGGGCTACCATGAGTTAAAGTAATCTCAGTCGTTGGGTTTGTCGATAACCATGTCAGTACTTTGCAACTGCGCGGGCCGTATCGGCTAGCGCGGAACAACAGGTTTAATGTATAGTCAGCTAGGAGCTAGCTGGTGGCTATTGCTAGCCGGCTATTTCGGTAAGGATGCTGTTAGCTGGTAAATCAATGTGCTAGCCATGTCAAGGCATAGAGCGGCGGCCCGCGTGAAAACACAGCCCCGTAGCAGGTAATGAATCACGCTAGGAGGATTCAGTTTGTAGGTTGCAGGTGTCTGTAAACGGCAGAGTTCACCTAGCTCCTGAGCTAGCCGAGTCACGTCAAGCGGTGATTTACGGCATGACGTTCGGCAGCAAATACTAAGCGCTGCGTGTGGGAAATGTAGTTCTCTATCATGCCAAGCCTCGGCGTCGTGCTAGTAGCAAGCTTCGCCCCCGCAGCGTGCTTAATCTAGTTAGTATGGGGCCTATATTGCTTCTGCCTCGCCTCGGGTTATGTGTATGTTTTCCTCTTTTTGCACTGTCTGGCCGTCTTAACAGCTGCTGCTTATGAGGTGCTAGTTGCTATACCTTAGCAGCTACTAAATGGTTCCTGTCGCTTCTTGGACCATAGTAGGGCTGCTGCCATTTATCGTGGCATAGAAGCCCTCGCGGGAGGAACTATTAAAAACAGTATTCGCCTCTCTTTGAGAAGCCTATTAAGGATGTTTTCCGTGTGAGCTCCTGGGAGGAGGAAAACCCGCAGGCTATACAGTTTACGTGCGAACTTGTTTTGCTTCCGCTAACACAGTCGTGCCTGTCTGTCCTGACGTCACCAGTTGAACTCGCTAGTGCATGCAGGGAATCGTAGTCTACTCTAAATGCTCGATAGACCACCCTCCCTCCCTCCCATCCAGCTAAACATTCTCTTTCAGTTTCAGCATCCATCAGCTGTAGCTTTTCCTCGCATCGTAGGCTTTTAGTTGATAAGTTCTAAGTTGTCAGCGGTACTGCTATACTAAATGCTATAAAAACCAGCAAGTTATTGTTTCTACTGCATGTCAAGCTGTTGCCAGGGTGTTGAGTGTTTTCTGCTAGCATGTTGTCATTGCTGCTCCAGTATGGCAGCTCCAGGCTAAAGCGGCACAGGTCCAGCTAGATCACTTTCTTAGCAGCGTCTCGCTGCGGCGGCTATAGGGGCGCGGCTAACACCAGGTCTACGTTTTAACTTCAGGTTCCTAACCTAAAATCATGTTTATTTTTCAGGTTTCCTAACCCTAACATCAGGTCTGTCTTTCGGCTTCGGGCTAGGGCCGACGCATGGCGACAGCTACAGCAGGTCGTCTTTGCAGCGTCGCACGGCAGCTGCGGGGTGTTTCTACTGCATGTTAGGCTGCTACCAGTGTTTCAGAAGTTAAAGGGGTTTAACTCAAATATTTGTTGCAAACTAAGGTTATAGTACTGGGTCACATAGCACACCGTATGTTCTAGTGGTGTTTCCGTAGCCGCTGCACTTGGCTTCAGTACTGTTTTCCTTCAGCTCATGCTAAAGCTAATACTTGCTGGTGGCTATTCATCCTGTCTATTATTCCAGCTTTAGGCCGGCGCGGCTGCAGGCCCACGGCTGGGACAGCAGGTTATCATGGCAGCTTTAGCTGCAGGTTCCACTAATCATGTCATGAAGGTTATGTTTCTAGCTTCGTCTAATGCTGTGTGCGGCTGGGAGTCCAGTCGGGAGTCGGTCGGCACCACGGAGGGTATCGCTGCGACGGCCACAGCTGCTTCCGCTGCTGCCTTGGGACAGCCGGCCCGCCAGCCTCCTGACTTCCCGGCGGCCCGCGAGCCCACGACGGAGGCACGTAGGGCACAGGCTCATCTTCCGGGGGGAGCGGCACACCGACACCGCCGTCACGCCGCAAAGGAACGCCAGTTCTAGCGCCAACGGCGGGAGCCAGTTTTCTCGCCAGCGACGGCTGCCCTGGAAGCACGGCGGAGCCAGACTCTAGCAGGTAAATAGCAGCGCATTTGCTTGTTAAGTTCTGTCAGGGTGCAGTCGCTCTAAGCTGGGGAATTTACGCATTGTGTGCATCAGCAAACTCTGCAGCAGAACTAACTCACTTTTTCGTCCTGTATTTCCATGCTGAAACACCTGGCTGTCCGCCCGATGTCTGCCCCATCGACCCTCTGTTCCATGACGCATGCTGGTTCGCCGCGAGACTGAGGGAGGAGGGCCAGAGTGAAGGCGTCGCGCCATCTCTCTACACACCGCATTCCCTGCGGAGCGGAGCAGTTTCGGCAGCGGTGCCCCGGGCGCGGAGCAGCTTCAGCGGCGGCGCTCCGGGCGCCCTCGGGCTCAGCCAGATGCCCTGAGGAGCCACACTCTAGCAGGTAAATAGCAACGCATTCGCTTTTTCGATTCTGTGAGCGTTCAGCCGCTCTCTAAGCTTGCTAATAATAGGCAACCATAGTTACATGGCAGCGTCTTACTTGTACTGGATGTTGGGCTTTAGCCGCTCTCTAGGCTTGCATAGCTTGCCTTTAAAGGTCAAGACGGGTATCTCGTGGAGATTCTCATATGTGCAGCAGCAGACTCTGCAGCAGAGCGCTCCGTGGGCTGCGAAAATTTCTCTGTGATCCTAAAAGTCAGCGTCCTTAGGCGTGGTTTCATTGTTATGGTCAGCTAAAGCTAAGATTGTAATTTCTGCGGCAAGCACATGCGGTCACCAAGGCCAGGCTTAAGATGCGACTAGCACATGGCCTCTGAAGATTGCAGCTCGCAGTTTAAGCAGGGAAGGTACACCAGTGTCAGTCGCAGAACTAACTCTCCCTTCTGTCCTTTCATGTCCATGCTGAACACCGGGCCGTCTGCCCGACGTCCTCGTCACACGACCCCCGGAGAGAGCTGCCAGATTTGCGGCCCGCCCCTCTTCACTCTGCATTCTCTCCGGATCGGAGCAGCCACACCACCAGCACTTCTGGTGCCCTCAGCTAACTCAAGATCCTGCACGCCAAGCTATCAAGCACACACAACACAGGACTGACCGAAGCGCAATGGTTCCAAGCTGGAGTTGGACGCGTTTCAGTTAACGCTTCTGCTGCTGATGTTAATAGTGCTGCAGGCACTATTAGCAGGGTTGTTCCATAGGGTTTTATTTTGCATCGCTGCGAGTTATAAATTCTATCATGCAAAAGCTAGGTGGTTGCTGGGGTGTTAGTTAGGTAGGATGTGAAGCTGTATGGCGCTGTAGTTATATGAATTAAAGGTTTCATCGCTGCTTCTGGTTCTGCTGTCTATATATATATACGTCCATGTTGCTGCTCCCGCTTTTCTCTAGGGTGTTTTAGTATGGCTTCAGTCAGATTGCAGTATATCGTTATAGTCAGCAGTACCACCTTCCTCACCGTTGGTTCGGTCTGCCAGCTGCTAACATTCTTAATTATTAAATTGCTTTAGCAGTACTTATAGCGTTTTTGGCAAGCTGCCAATATCATTGCTTAGTATTTTGCCTTAGTAATATTCGCTCTGCCAGATGCTAATATGCTTAATTATTATTTTTGCGTTAGCAGGAAAGGCAGTTCATAGTTTGCCCCGCAGTAATGATAACTTAATCGCTAGAGTCACAGCAGAGCTGCCTTCCTCGCAGTTGGCTAGCACTGGCATGGGATTCTGAGATTTTGGCGTGCTTTGGGGGTTTGTAGTTTTGGGGGGTATCGGGCCAGGGCTCGCTGTAATTAGATTATGCCCTCGATGCTCATGGTAACATGAGGATCGTGGGTTCAGCGAGCCATGGCCCGAGGCAGAACCCCATGCCAAACCATGCTAACTTAGGCTATAGATTCTATGCTGTCTTATAGTAGAGCTAAGGTAGGCTGCCAATACTATGCGCTTAGATATAGGCTTAGATTCTATGCTGTCTCTATAGTAGGGTGCTCAATATGCCATGTTGTGTGATGCTTGCTTTCTGCTTCATTCTGGTCAATAAAGTATATCTTAACCCAAGTGATCGTCTCCTGAAATAGTGCGACGATTCGTAAGGATCAAAGCGAGTTCAGGGGGCGGTCCCAAGGGAGCGCACGCGCGGAGGGGGGTGGGTCACTAGGTCCTGCCCCCCCCCTTACCCATAGTTCTTAGGGAAGTCAGATGGTGGGACTCAGTCTTGTTGCATAGCACTGCCCCGCCACCACCCCAGCGCCACCTTCAGGTTCTGCCTTAGATCCCCCTCGGGGGGTATCGGGCCAGGGCTCGCTGTAATTAGATTATGCCCTCGATGCTCATGGTAACATGAGGATCGTGGGTTCAGCGAGCCATGGCCCGAGGCAGAACCCCATGCCAAACCATGCTAACTTAGGCTATAGATTCTATGCTGTCTTATAGTAGAGCTAAGGTAGGCTGCCAATACTATGCGCTTAGATATAGGCTTAGATTCTATGCTGTCTCTATAGTAGGGTGCTCAATATGCCATGTTGTGTGATGCTTGCTTTCTGCTTCATTCTGGTCAATAAAGTATATCTTAACCCAAGTGATCGTCTCCTGAACTCTCTTTCGCGCTCTCTCTACAGCGCTAAATAAACATGTGCTATATGACGTGTATGAGAAGTCAAATAAGAACGCACATCTTGCAAAATTCCCGCACACCGTCTTCAGCTCCCCGTATATACGTTTTTTATTTATTGGCAACGTTTCGACCCCATATGGGGGTCCAAAAGTGGGCAATAAAAAACTATGTAACAAATACATTGGGAACAAGTGATTAAGATATATCTGCATTCTTAATTTGTATTTATCTACTTACTTTATGTACTTCCTACGAAAAGTGTCAAGATCGGATATAAGGAGAGAAAATACTAGGGGTGAGGTGGAGCAGTGGTTCTCAAGCTTTTCAGGCCCCGACCCACCAAAATAATCATGTGTGAGCTGGGGACTCAGTTCTGATCCACAAGATATTTGCAGGACTGTGCAGCAACAGCAAAACAACACAGACCAGACAATAATAGACAAGAATCATAAACAAGTACTGTACGGTATCAAACACGACACATGTGCATATCTCCTTGTATGGGCCGTTCTGTCCGTGACATCAGCTGTGGTGATGTCGGTCACTGCGTACTTTCTATGAAGTTAGTCTGGTGTGACGTTAGTCTCGTACTGCATACGGCAGGGGTCTTCAACGTTTTCAGGCCAAGGGCCCCTTAGAAGGACCCCCCACAACCTTTTCATAGTTTCGTTTGACAGCACAATCATCAGTGTATTTTGGATTCATGACAATTTGTGTTTTCAAATATTTAACCACTTGAACCGTCATTACCTAATAAACTTAACCTTGTACTTACTAGTCTGCTCTTTTTCCCCTCTACACCAAACCTCTTTGCCGAAAATAGCCGATCTACATGCTCACAAAGTTGTGAGCTTGTAGATCTGCTATTTTTGGCCACGGTTCTCCGAATATGGACACTAGCGTTCAAGTGGTTAATATAAAAAAGGGGGAAAAAGGTTCTATCACTCAGTTTTGGAGGACCCCCTGTAGTAACTCTGAGGACCCCTAGGTCCGGGACCCCCTGTTGAAGACCCCTGACCTACACACAAAGCCAGATGTAGGAGCGGTTAGCACCACTCAAAGATTAGTACGGTGCACGCCACGGTTAAGTAAATATACGCATATATACACATACCTTTCCAATGCACATCTGTGCAGTTATAGCTCTGAAATGATCCGTTTGGCGTAAATACCTGCTGCCTACAATCCAGTGGCACACACTTATGCATGCATACACGCATGCACACCTCATGCATTGCACATAGCCTATACAATCTTTTCATTTTACTTCAGTGGCTTTAAATGAATCTTTGCTGATGGTGTATTGTTTTCTTGGGATCTATAGTTTTGTGATCTCGTTTTACGTGCCAACGTTCTCCGTTCCACCTCCGTAATGTTTTCACCTACAGTAGAAATTAGGTTTAATATGGTTAAGTGGTGTCTCTGAGTTTTAAAGAAAACAAGATCGCAGCAACATGGAACGTGCAATGGGGAATGTGCAGAATTGTGATAGAATGCACGGTGAAGTAATTATACGCATATCTACAAGTAGCCTAAGCCTCCACAGTACATCTGTGCAGTTTTATCTCTCAAATTAGCCGTTTGCCGCAAACACCAGCTGCCTAAACAATCCAGTGGGTTTTTGGCCAGAATACATGCGTACGCACGCATGCACCCACGCGTGCACACACAAACAAACATTACTTTGCCTTTCACTGACACTGTACTGTAGTCTACTCTGTGTCGCATGTCAGCGAGGTGTGTCAAGGAGGCCAGAGGGTGAATCGGCATAAATTAGTCCCTGTGACATCACATGCTTTATTATGCTAATCACCTGCTAATTACCATGGGAGGAATGGTGTGCGTGTGTCCTTGTTTGTGACCTCTTCCAACAGACAGTGATTTTTAATATATTTGTGCATGCAGCGCTGTTTTTCAAGTGCACTTCTTCTCGCACTCAAACTGTACACACTGCTTTTCCAACTACCTATGGCTTTACAAGTGGTACGCATTGTCTGTCCATGCGAGAATCTGCCTACTCTGTGTGGGTGCTTGTGTCTTTGTGTGCATAATGATAGGCTTGTAATAAAGAACTTTATTAGTATACGGTACAACTTTTCTAAACAAGGTTACAAAGTGACCTTATAAAACACTTTATAAAGTGACAGTTCATGGACTTTTTAATACCTCTAAAATGACAATTTAAATATTGGTCAAATTGTCAAATGTTTGAGCATGTAGATCGGCTATTTTCATAATTTCTGCCTCTGAGGCGTTGTGAGCATGTAGATCTGCTATTTTCACAATAGAACCGTATTATACAAAATGTAATTCCTCATCTCTTAGTGCTCGTCAGAGTGGGGGGGGTGGGGGGGTGGGGGGGGCAGTTAGAATATGATCATTGTGGGGTCCGCGGCCTGAAAAGGTTGAGGACCACTGTCTTAAACCAAGCAGCCACCCTTGGATGCATGTGTAGCAACGCCAGAGGATGTGTCCCTGAGTCAACCTCACTGTTATAGGGCTGATATGACTGCAGCCTTCTGCATATAGTTACTGTACACACTCACTGAGTGTGGGGGGGTGGTAAGTGTGCATGTATTTGCGTGCGTGCGTGTGCGCATGCACGTTTCATTACCACCCATTACTGTCAAATAAGCCGCTAGACTAGGACCCACAACATACACACAGACACACACACACACACACACACACACACACACACACACACACACACACACACACACACACACACACACACACACACACACACACACACACACACACACTTATACATATACAGCAAACACGTGTACATGCTCACACTGTGATAGCTTCAAGCTAGTGGAATCCCATGGTGTTGCTCATTAATAGCAACTTTGATCAAATGAGTGCTTTCAAAACGTCAAACTGGTTGCCCGTTTAGGGACGATATCATGCACGCACACGCACGCACGCACATACAAAGACTCTTTTTTTAGACTGCGTGGGTAGTCAGGCATACATCATGTTGTATGCACTTGCGTACAAATTATTGTTACACATACAGTATGCATGTGTTAATGTGCATATGTAGTACAGTATATTTGGAGTGTGTGCACAAGCTCATTAGCCTTTTAGATGCATGAGCGTGTGTGTGTGTGTGTGTGTGTGTGTGTGTGTGTGTGTGTGTGTGGGTGGGTGTATTGATGCTTGTTGTCAGAACGGAAGTTTTTCTTCCCTTTCTTGTGCAGCTCAGCTCAGCTAAGTGTTTTGTCTGGTGAAGTTGAAAAGCTAATTACTGCCCGGCTGCCCTCCGATATAACTGGAGGTCTCAGCCAACTGGCGCTCTTCACTGCACACAAACCTGCTTTGGCAGAGTGATCCGTTGGAATGCCAGCCAGAGTATAGTGGTTCAAGACCGATTTATACTTTTTCTTACGATGGACTATAATTTAAGCCTCTGGATATGCCTACTGTGGGTGTACAGTATGTGTTGATGCGAGGTTGAAGAATTATAGAGCTGTTGGGATTATACAGATAAAGGGGTTGACAGTTTTCCTTTCATTTTCTTTTCTCTATGCCAAAAATGTATACAATTTCTTCATCGTGCTTCAGTTTAAATGTGCTGATTGTGTTTGTTTTTTCTTTTTTCTTTTTTAGATCACGTTTTACTCAGTGGTTCAAATAATATCGTTCTACGTCATGTGCCAAAGTTCTATGTTCTACCTCTGTAAGATCTTGTTGTAAGACCCAGTGGTCTCAAAAAATGATATATGGTGCATTTACAGTTTCTAAAACGGCTAGTTCTATTCCTTGATTCTGAATTGGCTAGTTTCCCTTTAATTGCTATGGTATATGAGACTATAATCCACACCTTGAATCAGTTTATATCAAACCCAGGTGTGTTAATTCTTTCCACAGTGTTCCACAGTGCACCAATTATCTGCACCTGTGTTGTTGGCAAAAAAAACTGGGAACTACTTTCTTGCAGACCTTGTAGTGAATTGTAGTGAATAGAACAGTTTTAATTGGTACATGTCTATGATTTTTCATGTTGCCGTATCCGTTTTAGAAAGGCATGCTTTAGAAAGGCACGCAAGGCCTCTGGTTACCTGTATTGTATAACAGCTGAGAGGGTTGGAGACACTCAGCTTAGCCTCGTGTCTCACCGGGCCTCTCAGCCGTTATAAAATATCAGGTAACCACATGCCTCTTGTGGCTTATTGCTTCAATATACAACACCTTTTTCTAAAGCATTAACATAACATCCACCCATTCACACGCCCACACATACCACACGGATTATGTGGTCAAGTGTCGCACTCTACTACATTGGATCCATTGGAACGCGAGTAATTTTGTCATTCCCTGAAAAGTAACGGTTTCGGGACGTAGGCCTACAAGGTCACCATCGCCTGACAGTGATGATACATTCCACTCCAGCTGCATGGACCAGTGTTAGGTACATATTACATTACAGCCAGGGGCGTCACAAGGGGGGACGGGGGGAAGTGGGACTGAGTTACTAGGGCCCAGGGTGGAGGGGACTTAATTATTTTAACTTTAGCTATTGAAAAATAGCAGTTATACAAGCTCACAGCTCGGCACCTATAGTGCCGCGCTGCAAGCTTGTAGTTCTGCTATGTTTGAAAAGTCGTGAAAATGTGTGCAAATCTTTGAATGTATGTATTTTTTAAGCGAACATTTGTAACTCAAATGTTGCTTCTGGGGGATCCCTGGAACTAAATATTTTGAAATGGGGGTCCGACGGTCCGTGGCCAAAGCCAAATATATATCATTTTGGGGGTCCTTCACATGAAAAGGTTTGAGCACCACTGACAAAAATAGCAGATCTACAAGTATATCTGCTATTCTTCAATAGTTAAAGCACAAACTAATGCGTAATAATGCGTTCCCGGTCTAAATGGGTTAAACCCCCTCCACATATGAAGAACATTCATGGGGGGCCCGCAGTGAATCCTTGTATACCCAGGGCCAAGCATTTGGTGCGACACCCTTGCTTACAGCTACATTGGACAGTGTCTGGTATATATTACATTACAGCTGCATTGGACAGTGTTTGGTATATATTACATTACAGCTGCATGGGTCAGTGTCTGGTATATATTACATTACAGCTGCATTGGACAGTGTCTGGTATATATTACATTACAGCTGCATTGGACAGTGTTTGGTATATATTACATTACAGCTGCATTGGACAGTGTCTGGTATATATTACATTACAGCTGCATGGGTCAGTGTCTGGTATATATTACATTACAGCTGCATTGGACAGTGTTTGGTATATATTACATTACAGCTGCATTGGACAGTGTTTGGTATATATTACATTACAGCTGCATTGGACAGTGTCTGGTATATATTACATTACAGCTGCATTGGACAGTGTTTGGTATATATTACATTACAGCTGCATTGGACAGTGTCTGGTATATATTACATTACAGCTGCATGGGTCAGTGTCTGGTATATATTACATTACAGCTGCATTGGACAGTGTTTGGTATATATTACATTACAGCTGCATTGGACAGTGTTTGGTATATATTACATTACAGCTGCATTGGACAGTGTCTGGTATATATTACATTACAGCTGCATTGGACAGTGTTTGGTATATATTACATTACAGCTGCATTGGACAGTGTTTGGTATATATTACATTACAGCTGCATTGGACAGTGTCTGGTATATATTACATTACAGCTGCATGGGTCAGTGTCTGGTATATATTACATTACAGCTGCATTGGACAGTGTTTGGTATATATTACATTACAGCTGCATTGGACAGTGTTTGGTATATATTACATTACAGCTGCATTGGACAGTGTTTGGTATATATTACATTACAGCTGCATTGGACAGTGTTTGGTATATATTACATTACAGCTACATTGGACAGTGTCTGGTATATATTACATTACAGCTGCATGGGTCAGTGTCTGGTATATATTACATTACAGCTGCATTGGACAGTGTCTGGTATATATTACATTACAGCTGCATGGGTCAGTGTCTGGTATATATTACATTACAGCTGCATTGGACAGTGTCTGGTATATATTACATTACAGCTGCATGGGTCAGTGTTTGGTATATATTACATTACAGCTGCATTGGACAGTGTTTGGTATATATTACATTACAGCTGCATTGGACAGTGTCTGGTATATATTACATTACAGCTGCATTGGACAGTGTCTGGTATATATTACATTACAGCTGCATTGGACAGTGTTTGGTATATATTACATTACAGCTGCATTGGACAGTGTCTGGTATATATTACATTACAGCTGCATTGGACAGTGTCTGGTATATATTACATTACAGCTGCATTGGACAGTGTTTGGTATATATTACATTACAGCTGCATTGGACAGTGTTTGGTATATATTACATTACAGCTGCATTGGACAGTGTCTGGTATATATTACATTACAGCTGCATTGGACAGTGTTTGGTATATATTACATTACAGCTGCATTGGACAGTGTTTGGTATATATTACATTACAGCTGCATGGGTCAGTGTTTGGTATTCCAGTGTTGTGCTGGATATCCTCCTGCTGTATTGAGAGCAGACTTCAGCTGATTAGAATATGCCTCCTAATGTGCTGTGAGCATGACTAATGGAGCGCCACTGTTTACTCTGTGTATGAATATGTGCTTGTGTCTGCATCTGCTGTGTGAGTGGATACATATATCTGTGTGTGTGTGTGTGTGTGTGTGTGTGTGTGTGTGTGTGTGTGTGTGTGTGTGTGTGTGTGTGTGTGTGTGTGTGTGGGTGCCCGTGTATCTGTGATTCTGCGCATCTGGATGGGTAATTGTGTGTGTGTGTGTGTGTGTGTGTGTGTGTGTGTGGGTGTGTGGGTGTGTGTGTGTGTGTGTGTGTGTGTGTGGGGATGGGTGGGTGTGTATGTGCGTGCATGTTTCTACTGCTGACCGTCACTTGGATATAATAACGCCTGTTACTTCTCTCTCATTTACAGACATCTGTGGTGCTCTTATCAGGAAGGTGGATGAGAGAGAGAGAGGGGGGGGGGGGGGGGCAGAGAGGGAAGGACAGTGAGATAAGAGATGATTGATTTAACTTTAGATTTGAACCACTTTAAACATTATTTTATGCTTTAAATATAAAAGAAAATAGCAGATCTACAAGCTCGAGTTGTAGATCTGCTATTTTTGACAAATCGTTAACATGTGTGCAAGTCGTTCTCAAACTTTTTCATGTCAAGGACCCCCAAAATGACATGTATTTGGCCGTGGACCCCAATCTCCAAATATGTTGTTCCAGGGACCCCCAGAAGCAAATATTTGAGTTACAAATAATTGTTCGCTTTTAAAAAGATATATTCAGATATATTAAAAAAAAGAAGAAAATAAATAGCAGATCTGCTATTTTTGCCAGACCCAGGGGGTCGGCCTACAAAAGGCTTTGTCGGTCTGTCGGTCTGTCGGTCGGTCGGTCGGTCCCTCTTTTCCTCAGTGTGCCTGTGTTTGCCTCTGACTGCTCATCTGCCCCTCCCTTCCCTTGCTCGGCTGATTGCCTTGAGTGCCGTCACCTGTACAGGACCAGCTGAGTTGAGTTGGCTGACGAGCTGCTGACACTATAAATTCCTCAGCCCATCTACAAGCTCAGAAACATTTCCAGCTGCTCAGCCTATACAATCCTGTGTGTTCATGTGTTAGTTCAGTGCCATACTAGTGAAAACAGCCGATCTACAAGCTCTTGCTATTAAGTGTTGAAAATGTTCCGCCCCAACTCTGTCAGAGTTCCCCTTAAATTTGTTA
>NC_137819.1:37384441-37391941 GCF_963921795.1 Nannobrachium achirus | reverse complement strand
TCAGGATTCGTCATCATTTTCCGAATATAGCTAATCTACAAGCTCACAATGCAACACCTTGTGAGCTTGTACATTCAGTGACCCCTGGGGGTGCCCGGACCCCACTTTGAGAAGCAGTGATTTAGAGGGACATAATATGTCCCTCTAAATCACTGCTGATCACTGTGGACTACAGGTGGGTCCAGATGTGAAGGCTCTAACCAATTAAACACAGCATAACTAAATATTATTATATTTTGTATAATCTATACTGCTAAGTAGGCCTAATGCTCCTTGCCTGTGGAATGCCCTCCCTGGCCATCTGAGAGCACCACAGTCCGTTGACGGGGACTAAAAACCTTTTTAACAAGGTTTTGCTGAATGTTCACCCAAGAATAAAACACAAATGGTCCGTTTGTGCTAAAGAAGACATACTTCTGTGTATCAGACTAGTTCATATCACATGTGTTGTGACAGTGAAAGCGTGCATTATAGTATGATCAGCTCTGCAACTGAAAATGCAACACTCCATTCCTCCTCTCACTCAACATGGCTCTTGTTTGCTGCTTGTATCCGATTCAAAACACAGATGATGTCCAACAAGGGCTTGACATCCCCTGCAGGACGGCTCATGACCCAGCTCTACACTCCTACCTGCACACTCCGATCTGGTGACACCATGGCACCTAGGCATTCTCAAAGCACTGACAGCCAACTAATAGTTTGTTTGGCGGGGTTACAGGACTCAGAAGAGGTCATGGGCACAGAAGAATGAATGACATCATGGAAGTGTCCTTGAGCCACCTTTTTATTCCAGATAGATGTGTTGCCTGCGCCCGTATCTGAATAAACAACACCTGAAGGACACTTCTGTGAGTGCTGGCATTCTTCTGTTCTTATCAACACTCTCTCTCTCTCGAGGCAACCTGAGCTCTTCTCCCGTCTGGCTCCTATTATAAGCTGAGGGATGACTTCATTCATTTGTACTCCACTTCATACTCTCCTAGCAGCACTCCTTCATTCTACTTCCTGTGCTTGTACTTGTCACCTAGGTTTTTTTTTATTTAGAAGTATGTTGTTTACCAGTTCAGATACTCTGTACGTTATATAAGACCAAGGCTTGTTTGGGCTTGTTTGTGCACAGATGATACCAGTAAGACTCCCTGATCGGGAGATAAGCGACTGTCAGGTCGCATACACAAACTTTAGAAGGCAATCGTAGGCAATCAGGAGGGAATATGGGAAATGGGACAGATCCATATTGATGACATGACTTTAGAGATACTGTGTACCACTTTGCGCGATTTTAGGCCAAAATCTGTAGGAGCAGTGTCCAAAAATGTGTTTAGCAATAATCGGCCTCATGGTGGTGTTAGCAGAGGGCCATGTGAGAAATCAGGATAGGGGCAAGGTGTGACATGACGGACAGACGGAGGGACTGACAGACGGACGGAGGGAGGGAGGGAGGGACGGACAGCCAGTGGAGCTTTGCATAGTAGGCTACCTGATGGTAGCAATTATTAAATATTTAAACAGATTGATGTCTATAGGTTTGATGTTAGGTTTGATGTCTACATGCTATTGCTATCCTATAGTTTACTTTGTAGCCCCCACTTGTTTTCTTTGAACTCTGTTTAGTTGGTTGACTAGGAAGGAGTTCATGCTAGTTCCCCAGATCTGTTCATGAACGTCTGTTCGATGCTTCAATTGTAAATTTCCCACAGGATGCCATACAAGAGTGAGCTTGTTTATCTGGGGTTTTGTTTGTGTAAATGTTCCCGCGTCCATCTTCTCCCCGTCTGTTTCTCTGTGGAAACATCACTTGGCAGATTGCACAGGCGATGGGTTCCACATCACTTCCATTTCATTTCCCTTCTGTTTCTACATTCTTTTTATAGCTTGGCACTTTCTCGTTACTTTCTCTCTTTCTCCCTATTGGTTAAAGGTTAGCCAATGAGGGGTCACCAATGCTTCCCATACTCAGTCTGAACCCAGCCTTCCCTAATCAGTGTTCCATTGGTCCAGTCACGCATGTCTGAGCAGTGTCACGCCTCTCACGAGACACAGACATGCATCGATGCTGCAAAACAACCCCCAAGTTCACACCTCGACAACGTTTACAGACGCTGTAGTGTCACAACAGGTATATTTATGCATTGTCTGACCTGTTAACTCCCGTAGAGTAGGTGTTAAGCAACGTGCGGGTGACGTCATTAGAATTGCGACCTCCCAAACATTAAATCACCAATGCAACACTGACCCTATTACAGACTGATTTTGGTCTAGGGGAGCGGATTCAACAGGGGGTCCGGGACCTCTAGGGGGTCCTCAGAGTTACTACAGGGGGTCCTCCAAATCTTTTTATATTAACCACTTGAACCCTAGTGTCCATATTCTGAGAACTAGCGCGAGGCGTTGTGAGCTTGTAGATCGGCTATTTTCGGCAAAGAGGTTTGGGGAAAAAGAGCAGACTAAGTACAGAGTGAAAATACACTGATGATTGTGCTGTCAAACGATGAAACTATTATGGAATCTATGAAAAGGTTGTGGGGGTCCCTGCTTCATCTCTCTCTCAACTAAGGGGTCCTTGGCCTGAAAACGTCAGATGTTTTTTGTCCATTTAGATCTGTCAAATACCTCCTAAAGTGCAGCCTAATGCCTCTCAGGTTTCCTCCTGATTGCCTACGATTGCCTTATAAAGTTTGTGTATGCGACCTGGCGGTCGCTCATCTCCCGATTAGGGAGTCTTACTGGTTAATATGCTGTTAGGTTGAGCCCAATTAACCGCACTTAAACACAAATAAGATTCAAATTATTTCCAAAATACTGATTACTACAAGCTTGAAGAACAGATTTAGAGGTTATATTTTTGTAGTTTCATTTTCAGCCACAGTATAATGACATGCACAAAATGGATGCCAGGGTTAAAGTGGTTAAGTTGTTTCCCCAGTGACATCATTACGCCATTCAAATGGCCACGCTGCTCAGAAAAATATAAACCTGTGAATATATACAGTACCACCCTTAAGTCATATTCAAAATATTATAGACTAGAAGGAACTCTGGGGAAATTTGAATTTCAGATGTTGTTTTAGCGTCTGCATTAGCGTTGGCACCCGTGTTCTGTATTTTAAACAGGCGAGGTTGAGAACAAGCTTCAAATTGCTGATGAGATCCTAAGAGAGTCTCTATGCTGTTGTGGTTGATACCGTAAGATGCAATAAAAAAAATCCCTTTAAAACATCTTCCACCTCAACAAGTCTCCCATGCAACAGTTAAACAGAAACCAGTTCATTTTCCTGATATACTGAATTAATTATCATTCCTTTTCTGCTGTTTATGTCATGTCATGTCATGTCATGTCATGTCATGTCATGTCATGTCATGGACAAAAACACTGATGCAAAATCTTCTGCAAACATAGTAGTTTAGTGAAATACAAAACTGAAAGTTCAATATGATAAACTATGAGAGCAGAACACCAAATATAACAAGGCCACCAGAGAGGCCAGATGGCCCATTCATTTCACAGTTCTCATGAACAAAAAACAAAATATTTTCCTACCATTGACAGCCTGATTAATCCTGCTTCCCTTTAAGCCCCGGTGATTTTCTCCCGGAATACTAAATATTTAACACAGTTTCACCTAAGAGAATGACCATTATGACAATGTATAGCTCAGAATCTTGTGTGTGTGTGTGTGTCTGCGAGTACGTGTGTTTAATGTGGGCGCAACACTGGAGATGATTAGGCTACCAGGCAGGCTGTCAGAAAACCACACTGATGATTCACCAGTCATTATTGCTCATTATAAAATGTATGTAAATGGTGTACTGTATATAGCGCCTTTGCCCTGGCACTTTACTATGTGCATTACATTCACACACAGATTCATACACTGATGGCGTCGTAGGCAAGCATGCAAGGCACCAACCTGCTCATTGGGAGCAATTAGGGGTTCAGTGTCTTGCTCAAGGACACTTCGACACTAACTCTGGGGGAGGCCGGGTTTGAACTGGAAACCTGGAAACCAACCGTCCTACCTCCTGAGCCACTGCCGAGCCTCTATGATCGTACATTTTCCTAAATGTACGTACTCAGGGCTGTATTAACCATTGGGGCGGTGGGGCCGTTGCCAGGGGCCCTTGGCTCTCAGGGGCCCTTGGGGGAACTGGCCTGCGTGGTCAATGACAATTTACTACAATTAAATTTATATTTTAAGCAAAAATCAAATGTGTGGGCCCCTCCTCTGTTGTCTACAGGTGCTTTCTTGGCCCACAGATGATCATCATGGCTTAAAATCCAAGCTGGATAGTGCGCGTCAGGAGGGAGGAGGGGTTATGGTGGGGGGTGGGGGGCCCCTAAAAAATTATCGGCCAGGGGCCCTCGCGGGGGTTAATCCGTCCATGTACGTACTGTATTGCAATATTGTGTGACTTTATTTAATGACCAAATAATAGTGATAATTACATTACGCTATATTATAATACGTTGGGGCACTCAACCTACATGGTAGAAAATATGTGAGGCTTTTGCAACTCTCTATCTCTCCCTCCAGCCGAATGTGGGTTGTTATTGATACTCTGGTTAAAAGCTGTGCACGAAGGGAACATTGCTGTTTTGTTTTTTATTGGCTGCAATTACAGTGAATGCAGGAGTTGGGAGTAATTGTTGAAACATCCAAGCGGCAACAACCACAACAAGAGGCTTTCACAGAGACGCACGCGTTGCCATGTTAGACATTAAACGCTCCGCAGAAAACCCTCAAGTGACTTTTAAAAAACAGAAGGAGAGTGAAGGGAGAAGCGAGCACCCCACACCACCCCCACCCCCATCCCTTTAATTTTGAGGATGGACTGTCGTCCGTCCTTTTGCTGTGGGTTTTTTAGGAGTGATGTTCACATCCTCACATTCATCACTCTAATCATTGCTTGCGCCGCTCTCCTCTCCGGGTTGGTTTGTTAGTTTAGTGGCAGATTGCCTCTGTGAGGACATAGAATTCACAGAAATCAATTTCCACAAGGCGCTCATCATGTTCCCATCAGGCCCGCTCGGTCCTTTTCATAAGCCAAGTCCCATTTTTTAGAGGAAATGACAGAAATCGTGGCCTTTAATGGGAGATATCAGAGTGGTTGCCTGTCTGTGTATAATGGCAAACGCTCTGTCAGTATAAGTCTTGTCTCTCTCTCTCTCCCTCCCTCTCTCTCTCTCTCTGCATTGCACCATTTTCTGTTGGTTTTTAAATAAAATTATATATATATATGTATATATATATATATATATAATTTTTTTCCTCAATCTCTATTTGACTCTTCGCCAACATGTACAGGTACTGTACATACAGCATACTAACCACAGGTTGAGGTTGGCCTCCAGGCCGATCCAATGTTGAATAGTGATCAATAGCTGTTCTCTCTCTCTCTCTCTCTCTCTCTCTCTCTCTCTCTCTCTCTCTCTCTCTCTCTCTCTCTCTCTCTCTCTCTCTCTCTCTCACACACACACATATACAGTATATATCTATCTCTATCGATCTCTGGGGTCTTGGCTTTTTCTGCTGCCCTTTATCCCCCCCAATCTCTCTCTCTCTCTCTCTCTCTCTCTCTCTCTCTCTCTCTCTCTCTCTCTCTCTCTCTGTGCGTGCGTGCGTGCGTGCGTGCGAGTTTCACTCTCTCCCTGTTGGCATTGTTCTCCTAACACAAGTGAGCTGCCATCGCTCATCACGCTGAAGAAGCCTCTGTGAAAGAGAATCACATCTCTGCTCTCTTACTTTGTCTCTCTGCGTCCCTCATTCATTCTCCCCGCTCATGGTCCCTGTCCTTTATGGCACACCTGGCGGTTAGGAGCACTCAGATAATATGTCACGCTTAGTTTAACTCCCCGCTTGTTCATCCAGACCAGTTTACCGCCGGTGTCTGAGTCAGACAGAAACCTTGTATGTCCAAAATTGTTTACTTTACAGGAAATTGCATTTGGGATAAGATCCTGTATTTTTTTTTCTCTAAATATTATAGCTGTAGCCAATAGTTTTTTGCCCCTTTGTCTCACCAATTTAATCGTTATACCAATTCCTTCCAACCCACACACAATGCTGTGTTGTCACTGCTGTTGTATCTTACTGACTCGCCTACCATTGCTGCCAGGGATTTGAGCACTTTTCCTACTTTAGTCCATAACCACGTAAGGCAGATTTCATCTCTCTCTAGGTCATCCTCAGACGAGCCCTCCCATCGTCGCTTCCAGTCATCCCGGTTCTCCATACATCCTGCCAGCTTGTTGGTGCTTTCCGCTCCTGCGTCTTTCTTTCTTCATCCACATATGTTAGTGCGGGACGTCCTTGTGACCGGTGCCCATGTGTTGGTTCCCACAGCACCAGTTTGCTGGCTGGCAGTTCCTGGTGTCATTCTCCTGGCTGCTATTTCATCGCTCACCCTTAATATTCCAGCATACAGATTCTTGTTGGTAACATGTGTACTCTTGCTGATGTTGAGCACTCCACGTAACATTCTGGTGTAGCACCCGTTATACCAATAATATAAAAAATACCTGATGTCAGTGATCATGTAAAATAGCATATCCTTGCAGTCACTCGTTCAACAACTCTGTCATCAGATGTGTTCATCTTGAGTCACAACCATATAGTACATATTTTTGATAATAGGCCTTTATTGGTAGTACACAATAGTAGAGAGAAAGTGACAGGAAACAGGGAGAGCGAGATTTGGAGTGGCATTCAGTCAGGCATTAGAGCCTATACGTATGTGGTACATGTGCCTTAACTGCCAGGACAGCAGCTTCAGAATTGTGAGAACTCTATTTACACAACGAGGCCCCAGCCTCAATCGTTGGCCTAACCAACCATTATGATTTAGACCAATTCTGAAGACAGGGAGAGGAGGTTTGGTGAACTAGAAAGATGAAAGACAAAGTTGTAGCTGGAGGCCTCCATGCACACACATCACACACACACACACACACACACACACACACACACACACACACCGCACAGGGAGAACACAAAACTGTTTCCCTTTTGCTCTGCAGTGCTCCGCAGTATGTGTGCATCAAACGTTCTACTGTTTAATACCGAGTACAGTATACCACAACCTTTCCATTAAAGGAAATCAAAGGGCCTCTCTCTGTCTGTTTTTCCATGCCTCCATCCCGTTCTGTGGCCAGCGTGTGGTCAGTGTGGTGTAACACGACAGCTCTATCTCTCCCTCCCTCTTATCCCTTCCTGGCTTTGCCTCTGCGGTGTGTCTGTTACTGTACGCAGCATCTCTCTTAGTATATCCCATCATCTGTCTCTTTTTCCCTTGTATTGCACAGTTGTCTGGTGTCTGGGAGGGAAGCAATAGCTCACAGGACTACAGTGACTGACCAATTGACTGATTGACTGACTGACTGACTGACTGACTGATTGACTTACTGACTGACTGACTGACTGACTTACTGACTGTATAAGTGACTGACTGACTGACTGACTGACTGACTGACTGACTGACTGACTGACTGACTGACTG
>NC_137819.1:37369441-37381941 GCF_963921795.1 Nannobrachium achirus | reverse complement strand
TTGGATGTGCATGTCTTTGTTTTTTTAATCATTTATTATTCACAGTGATATTATAAGCCTATTAGGCATTCGGCACAGTCTGTGATTGTTTCGACCAGCAGTCGCTCCTGCATTTGGCAGGCCTGATTTTATTCACTTGTGCACATAACCAGTCACGCTTCCAGGGCTACCCCTCGTGGTGGAGACCAGATGTTTCGGTAATTTCACTGGCTGATGTCAGTGTCCTATGGTGACAAAGTACGTAACCTCAGTGCTTGAGTCAAAGTATATAGAAACTCCCAGTCAAATATTACAACAAGTAATCCATACTCCTTTATACTCAAGTTAAAGTAGTGGAGTACTTGCCTTTGATAGCTACTGTATAAGGAAATGCTGGGTTGTCTTATCCAGTTATTACAGTAGGTCTCCGTCGGGTAGAAACGTCCAATGTCCAAAACTGTTACTTTTCAGGATCCAAATTACAAACAGCTAAAGTAGCAGATCTACAAGCTCGGAACGTGGCACAAAGCGCTACTTTTGATGCTTTTGTGTGATGCTGTAGTATGATCAAGTAGGGCATTAATTTATGGAGAAACACGAAAGTTAGAATATGGTGATACAAGGTTTCTTACCGACAGCAACGATAAGCACCGTGATGTGACCACTTGTGTAGGATTGGTGAAGCCAGATGAGGAAACAAGATCCTGGCTATGTTACACTTGCTTTGTAGTAACAGGCCTCAGGTGTAGTCAGGCGTGTGTGAATCAATGTGAATATGTGCACGAGTGCGAGTTGCTTATGTGCCTTATACATAATGAGAAGTGTGTGTCTGTGCATATTATATCAAAAGGTTGTATATCGTCGTTGTCGGGTGGAAACCTCGTATCTCCAAGTTTCAAATGTGTACGTTCTTTCGCAAAGTAAAGCCCTGCTTCATCATACAAGGCCGTCGCACAAAAGTAGTGAAAACAGCAGATCTACAAGCACACAACGCCTCGCACTGTAGATCGGCTGTTTTCACTAGTTTAAATAATTATTAAAATGATAAATGCAAAACTAACTGTTTTGGACATACAAGGTTTTCACCCGACAACGATGATATTATACATGAGCTTGCCTGCTTTTTGTACGAATATGTGTTTCCTGTGTGAATGTGGGGAGCATTTTATTTTGAGGGTTTGTAGACACACTTGGTGGTTGGTACTTTGTCTTCCTTTGCTCTGTTGGAGGCTCTGGATTCCTGTCACTGTACTGTATAATGTGTACATGTGCGTGTGCGTGTGCGTGGGCCAGTCAGTCATGAGGGGATAGATGACCGATCAGAGTCCAAGGACAGAGGCTATGACAGCCTTGAGCCGTGTGTGTGTCGTGTGTGTGTGTGTGTGTGTGTGTGTGTGTGTGTGTGTGTGTGTGTGTGTGTGTGTGTGTGTGTGTGTGTGTGTGTGTGTGTGTGTGTGTGTGTGTGTGTGTGTGTGTGTGTGTGTGTGTGTGTGTGTGTGTGTGTGTGTGTGTGTGTGTGTGTGGTGGGGGCTTACGGGGGTGCAGTGATTTGGTGTGGCAGTGCTTGGCAGTAAGCATACGCTTACTACGCAACCACAAAACATAGAGGATGGCAGACAGCCACACACACACACACACACACACACACACACACACACACACACACTCACATGTACAAGCATGCAGAGACAAGCACACACACGCATACACAAACTGCACAATGAGGTGAAAACAACAACACTGACTGACACCAGGAGGAAAACAAAATCAGACATGCACGCACGCACGCACACACACACACACACGTGCACATGCACATGCACACACATTTTTAACACAAGGAAAAAGCAATCCAATAACAGGAGAAATGACCAGATTATGTAGCTCTCACACACATTGTGTGTGCATGCGTGCGTGCATGCGTGCGTGCGTGCATGCGTGCGTGTGTGCGTGCGTGCGTGCATGTGTTTTTGTGCATTTCTACATGATGTATGTGATGGGTAGGTTGCCTGCATCCATCAGTGCAGATGAGATACAAATCTTATATGTTGTACATTCATCTTCACAAGAGTGTGTGTGTGTGTGTGTGTGTGTGTGTGTGTGTGTGTGTGTGTGTGTGTGTGTGTGTGTGTGTGTGTGTGTGTGTGTGTGTGTGTGTGCGCGCGTGTGTGTGCGTGTGCGTGTGCACCTGTCAAATGGACTCGCGGAGATGTCAGTCTCACAGCATCTGGTAAAATTAGAATATTCTCCTTTTAATACTTTCTGCGCCCCTGCTGTGCGTGTGCGTGGGTGAGGTGTGAACATCTGTACTGAAGTTTGAGTGTGAGCTACAGTACTTCACTTCAGGCAGTCAGGCATGTGTCTGCATATTGCGCAGGCACGTGCACACATAGACATCAAAGGGGGCTTGAGCCCCTGCCCTTTTATCCATCTGTAAAAAAGTGCCCTCTCCAGACCATGGAATGCAGTTTTTACTGTGATGAAAGAAATGCAAATGCCCTCTTTCCATGCCATACCTGTCCTGAAGGCAGCATTCAAGATAATTTCCTTATCCAAAAAACTCCTGAACTTGAATGCAGCATCTTATGTTGAAAGAATTGCCCTCCCTGTGTAGAAGAAATCAAGCCGACCTCCAAGCTCACAACGCATTGTGAGCTTGTTGTGAGCTGTTGTGAGCTTTTCACCAAAAGTCTCTTTTAGAAATATCAGCCCCTGCCTCTGTAACAGTCTCTGCACGTCCCTGATTAGAGGTTTAGAGGTTATGTTTAGAGGTCAGGGCTGGAGTTATGCCTGGAGTTATGCCTGATTTCTACTCAGCTGCACGTTATTGCTGCCCACTGAAAACTGTCTACAGCGCATCGCAGCGTGACACGTTGTGACCTTTTAGATCTGCTGTTTTGGCTTTAGCTTTAGGGTTAAAAATGGCAAAGAATTGTAGAAATACATATAAAATCATCGTCCTAAATTGTTGATGTCCTCCCAAGCAATGGCGTTGTGTGCTTGTAGATCGGCTATTTTCACTAGTTTAAATCATTTTTAAAGTGATAAATACAAAATGAACGGTTTTGGACATACAAGGTTTCCACCCGTCAACGACGATATAGTGTTACAAACCTGCGTGCATTTGTGTGTGCATGCCTGTGTATTTCTGTGTCTTATCACAACGTGCGTCCGCTCTCGTGACCTCTCGCTATCCCACGATGCCGCAGGGGTCCTGCCTGCCGCCCACCCCACACCCTGCATGAGCTCATTATTGCGTATGCACGGTTACCTGGTAACAGACACGCTTGCTGTTGCCGTGAAGTTGCCAGGGTGCCCATGTCTGTCTGGATGACGAGTGATTGGCTGCGTCTCGCAGAGTCCCAAACACAGGTGCTCACGAAGGGCTGAGCGATG
The DNA here is from genome assembly GCF_963921795.1 of Nannobrachium achirus. Taxonomy (NCBI): domain Eukaryota; kingdom Metazoa; phylum Chordata; class Actinopteri; order Myctophiformes; family Myctophidae; genus Nannobrachium; species Nannobrachium achirus. Next base: position 37,378,566 of record NC_137819.1, on the reverse strand, counting down.
CTGTATTGTCGCTATTCTATCGTTATCTAGATCAGGGGTTTTCAAAGTGGGTGACGGGGCACCCTGGGGTGGCGTGACGGCCATCCGAGATAACTTGATAATATTTAGAATTTATTTGGACACTTAACAATATATATTTTTGTCATTTTTAAAGGCGGCCCTACACTAACCGATAATCGGGCTATTTAATTACCCTCCCGACAATCGGGCTTCCTCCGACTGAAACGGGCCCGACAATCGGGCATGAATGTCGTCTAGCGTGAGGTCTCACAGATCCACTCGGAGCCCAGCCGAGTGGCTCGGAGGACGATCGGGGGTAGCCCGACTCTTTTCAAAAATGTTTGATATTTTCCTGGATCAGTACTGGTCTGGAAGACTGGAACAGCAGCAGGGGACTGAGAGAAAATAAGTACAGCAGCCGCCGATAGACGCAAGTCTCTGAGCATACATCTGACTGAGTGACAGATCCATCTCTTTTTTTCTCTCCACCTCTCCCTCTGCCTCTCACTCACTCACACACACACACGCGCGCACACACACAGACACACTTTTCATAGCGTCCGTCCGTCCATTAGGTTGTATCATGAATGATTGGGATTTAAATTAAAACTCAACGGTAACGCGATCCAAAAAACAAACAGAAGAAATAACGCTACCAGCCACTGTCAGTCACAGGCTGCTGCGACCAGCAGTCCATGAGCACATCACATCAAAGAAGTACACGCCTATCCTGATCTACGGGGGCTCTCCCCTGATCTACAAGCCTACAACGTGGCACGGAAGGGACACCGTTTGGTCTTGGAGATCTATGTTCTGTGTGCGCTACACCGTCATACATTCTAATCATAAATCAGGCACCGTGAGAAGGAGCAGCACTTGACTATAGCGCAGGAGAGAGAGGGGATGTCAGAGTTGGAATGGACATGAAACGTGTCAAAGTCATATTATCATCAAAATAGGACACAACTTCCATATTGAAGCTTTTTTCTCCCGTTGCGTGAGGCGGTGTTGTGTGTTGAGTGAGTGGATAACGTAATGTGTTTGTATGTGCGTGTGCATGCGTGTTGCAAAGCACAGAGCTCAGAACAGCCCCCGTGGCATTTTGTATCAATTATATTATTTATTATTGCTGTGTTCGAGCCCGACTCAATCGGGATAGAATCCTGTAGGGTGCGGACCGCCCGTCTGTTCAAAACGGCTAGTGTGAGCCCGTTTAGATTATCTGGTCAGATAATCTGAAAAAAATATCCTGTAGTGTTTAATTCTACCCGATTCAGTCGGGCCCGATTATCGTGTAATGTATGGCTGGCTTAACTTGAAGTACAAGTTTTTTTAGTCAGTCATAACCAAAATGGCTATTATCTAAATGTTTCCTCACAACATAATGGCTAAAATATGGTATACTGTACATATACGGTGCTGGCCTGGTAGTGAACATTATGACTATAATGTAGGGGTGCCTCAGACGAGAAAACATTTATAGGGGTGTCCTGAGCCAAAAAAGTTTGGGAACCCCTGTTCTAGATATGAGGTATGTGAGGTATTAATATCGCATGAGGCAACGATATGGGCGATGTATCAATCCCCCCCACCCCCCCACCCCCACCCCAACTCGCCCTGGAATTAGGCCAGGGGTCTTCAACGTTTTCAGACCAAGGACCCCTTTGCTGAGAGAGAGAGATGAAGCGGGGAACGCCAAATCCTATTCCCAATTTGAATATTTTCCTAATTATAAATCTAACTCGCTTTAAACCACAAGATCCATTTCTGAGGTGAGGACCGGGAAAATTGTCCTCACTCCTCACAATGACTTATTTATCACATTTCACAACACACACACACACACACACACACACACACACACACACACACACACACACACACACACACACACACAAGGACCCTCTGGAGGCCCGTGATTAGCTGTCACATAAGAACACGCACACACACACCACCGTGCCCCTGGGTCCATGTGATTGGCTGTCAGGTAAACATGACCCTGATATGAGCCTGTGGGACGCCAAGCCGCAGTCAGTCACGTCTGTTTGAAGTGGCTTGAAGTGACACGTTGGCGCGTGCTTGTGTGTGCGTGTGCATGTGTGTGTTATTGTGGGAGAGAGAGTGAGAGTGAGTGAGTGGCAGCTAGTGAAGTGGGTTGGTATTTTAAGAGAGCTCAGAGCTCCCTTAATTCCAGACCTCGGCCAAACAGCCCTTGACGACATTTTAACACTTTGCAAGCCACGGGGAGCCCCTTAATATTAAAACCGGAATATACCGGACATCTGAGCAAGGAGTCTCAGCCGCGCCGTCTTTTACCGTACTGGGTCATTAAAAACGAAATAAATGATTTTTATCCGAAAATCGGCGATCGTCTAACCTTCCCTAGTCACCACTCGTCCATCGATAGCGCATGGCTCGTCTGACATGAAGCAGAAGTGACGTCAGGTCCATTCCTTCCAGAGGCTTCCCAGCAGCCGTCCGTTTACTGTTTAGACGATAACATTAGCATAGCTGGAGTGCTAAGGGCTAAGCTAGCCAAAATGGTCACATCGACTGTTCAGTCATTCTTGGATTATATGCTTGGATTATATGCGCACGGATCGCGCACGCGAAACGCACGGGGAGAAGATGCCTCGGCCAAAACTGCCACTCTATCCCAATGGAGATCCAGATAATCACGGTGAGCTAACAACCTGGGGATTGAAAAAAAAGAAAAAACAACGGCGCGGTCCAAGAAGGAGGGGTGGCGGGCTCATGTTTATAAACATAATATTATGTCTCAGATCATAATACAATAATAGAAATTTCACGGCTAATCTATCAACAGCCATTCTATTTCGGCTAGCAAAGTGTTAAAATGCCTGAAATAACCCGAAATGATCTTCCTACTTCTGCCTGCTCTCCATGGGCCTTGCATCCAAGTTTAGGACCGCAGGTCCCCCATGTGGAGCTCTGATCAAACACACTCTCTCTCTCACTCTCTCTCTCACACACACACACACACACACACACACACACACACACACACACACACACACACACACACACACACACACACACACACAGGCGTCATGGGGGGAAAAGTGGGACTGAGTTACTAGGGCCCATGGTGGAGGGGCCTTCATTATTTTATACTTTAGCTATTGAAAAATAGCAGATAATATACTGTAAAAGCTCACAGCGCTGCACAGAGTACCACGCTGCGAGCTTGTAGATGCTATTTTTTAAATGTCGCGAAAACGTGTGCAAATCTTTGAATATATAATTTTCAAGCGAACATTTGTAACTCAAATTTTGCTTCTGGGGGGGTGCCTGGAACTAAATATTTTGAGATGGGGGTTCGTGGCCAAATACCTATCATTTTGGGGGTCCTTCACATGAAAACGTTTTTGGATTTGAAATATTCAAAGTTTTCACGATTTTTCAAAAATAGAAGATCTACAAGCTCGCAGCGCTGCACTCGGTGCCGCGCTGTGAGCTTGTATATCTGCTATTTTTCAATAGTTAAATTACCCAGGGCCCAGAATTTGGTGCGACTCCCCTGCACACACTCACACACACACATACATATCCATTTCCCGTTTCTTCTGTGCTATTTCACAGTTCAGGTATCAGCGTGGAAGCTTAAGCCCTATAAACTGTGCTCCGGGCTGAACTGCCTGGATGAATAATCAAGCGGATGCAGCAAGCAGCAGAGAGAATTAGAATATGAATTGAAGTGAGCCAAGGGCATGTTGATGACAGGACAGAAAGAAAGACATGGAGACCTTTCCGATTCCGTTTGTGCGCTTTCAGAGTTAAATTGACACCTGGGATTCTGGTGGTGCGCTAAAACCCCTCCATTCGGTATGGTAATAAAAAGAATCTCATCCAGTGTGAAGTGAGCGGTGCTATTTATGAGTTAATTTCGTTAATCGTCCCGCGAAGCTTGGCCATTGTGACCCTGCATGGGCGTACAAAAAACTTTGAGCGCTTTGTGCCAAGATGTAGGCCACATGTAGGCCAGATCGGACAAAGCCAAAAGCTCAAAAAACGAATTCATACATCACTCAGTTTAATACAGATGAGAAAGGTTGAATCTTCCCTTACCACAATGTTTTGTCAGCCCCAGTGGCAGTATCTCAAGTTTACGTACAGTACTTTTTGCTCTAATTTCCATATTCTTTCACTTTATGCGATCAGATTGCTTGAGAGCGTATAGCGGTCGATCTTGTTCAAATGATGAATATCTTGTTTTGGAATTAAACTCTTGAACCGCTGGGTCTGGGTCATGTGAGATTAACAAGCAGTCTCTTTTTAAGCAGATTTTCTGCTGTACAGTTAGACTCTATATTCCCTCTGCGTTTGGCCCTGTTCAAAAAGCCTCTTTTGATCAAACTTTTCTCACTTTCTGAACACAGCCATTTGATGAGATTTGACTGGGTGGCTGACAGCCTTCTCAGAGAGGTGACAACCCCAGATGTCCACCGAGAGAGAGAGAGGGAGGGAGGGTGAGAAAGAGAAACTCGTCAGGATTAAACGGGGAAAGAGAGAGCGAATGAGGAACGCTGAGACACAGATCGAAGGGTCACTGGCCTTACTGTAGATGACACGAGTGGCAAACTGCATTTGTCCCTCTTTCTCATTAACTACAATACAACTCTAAACCTGTATCGGACGTCCTTAGATGACCCAGCGCTCTGATGCGTCGGTACGCTCCAGAGAGTTACGCCATTCAAGGACACTATTAAGGTCAGGCATACGTTTAAATATTGCAGGTTTACCTCACAGTCACCCCCTTGATCGTGTTCTTCGAGGAGAAAATACTTTTTGTACGTGTTTTCACAGCTTCCGAAAAAAACGGAGTAAATTGTTTGATGAGATTTCACTGGGAGGCCGACAGCGCTTACAAAGGTGACAACTCCAGATGTCTCCTTTAATGTGTTTACACAGAGACAGAGAGACGAGGCGAGGACACAGGGGACTCCAGAAAAAAAAACAGAAAGAAGACTAATTCTCTCTTTTACTTTCAAGTCTCGTCTTGTCTCTCCTCTCCTCTCTCTTCTCTCCCAGTGGTGTAAAGTAACTAAGTACATTTACCTAAGTACTGTACTTAAGTATAATTTTGATGTATTGGTACTCTACTTGAGTATTTTCAATTTCCAATACTTTTACTTCTACTCCACTACATCTCGGATCCACATATCGTCGTTGCCGGGTGAAAACCTTGTATGTCCAAAACCGTTTGCTTTGCTTTATCATTTAAAAGAGCCGATCTACAAGCACACAACGCCTCGCGGCTGTTTTCACTACTTTTGTGCGACAGCCTTGTATGATGAAGCAGGGCTTTACTTGCCGAAAAAAACGTTTACATTTGAAACCTGGAGATACGGAGATAAGGTTTCTGCCCGACAGTGACGATATTGTACTTTTACTCCACTACAATTATTTGAAAACTTTAGTTACTAGTTACTTTGCAGATATATAATATTATAAAACATACATTAACCACTTCAGTCCTATTTTATACCTAGGCTATTTGAAAATAGCCGATCTGCAAGCTCACATGTGAGCTTGTAGATCTGCTATTTTACAACATTCTGTACTTTTACTTTTAGCACTTTAAGTACATTTTGATCCCCACATGGCTTTGTCTCCCTCACTTCTCCTCTTCTCTCCTCTCTCTCTCTCTCTCTCTCTCTCTCTCTCTCTTTCTCGCGCCACCTCCCTCTCCACCTTCTCTCTGTGTTTCTCTCCTCTAACCTGCACTTCACAATTACATATTGTACTAAGTTTCTACTTTCCTCATCACCCATGTGATCCTCTCCCTGTCTTTCTGTCTCTGTCTCTGTCTCTGTCTCTCTCTCTCTCTCTCTCTCTCTCTCTCTCTCTCTCTCTCTCTCTCTCTCTCTCTCTCTCTCTCTCTCTTTCTCTCTGGGTTTGTGTGACCTACTTTGATCCTGCATGGTTTCGGGGACAGTCTGTCTCCTGGATAAACTCATTTGCTGTGGATCATTCGGAGAGAGGAATGCTGTTTCACTCTCCCTCGATGCTATTTGGAGAAGCTGCCGCGAATTGACTTGAGCGTGTATGTATGTGCGCACACATGCCCGCACATGTGTGTGTGTGTGTGTGTGTGTGTGTGTGTGTGTGTGTGTGTGTGTGTGTGTGTGTGTGTGTGTGTGTGTGTGTGTGTGTGTGTGTTTGTGTTTGTGTTTGTGTGTAGGCCTGTCACAATTATTACATTCGTCTAATCGCAATTATTTGAGGTAATCGCAATTATTTTGCATAATCGTTATAATCATTTCCATGTTGAGAAATGTTCATATAGTTTTAAACACTTTCAAAAAGTAGTGGAAATAGCAGATTTTGCGATGCAATGCATTGTGAGCTTGTAGAATGGCTATTTCCACTATACATGTATAAAGAATAAAGTTATTAAATATGCCAGTCATTCCTGTATTGTATATTAGGTCATTTGCCCTGTGCAACTTCAAAGCCAAACACAAATGTAATTTTTATTCATATGCCCCAGTGGGGAGTGTTTCGCTGTTTCTATGTCATTTTTTCAACACCCAAACGTAACCCTTACCTAACCCTAACCTCTGTGGGGTGGGTCGCTAACCTTCCCGACGCTCCGTTGTCGAAATGACGGTCGTTCAAAAGAGCGAGATTTCTCCGCCCCCAGTTTTCAGCGACAAATCGCAATTATGTATGTGACAATTAATCGTCTTGTAAAATGTCATAATCGTGACAGCCCTGTGTGTGTGTGTGTGTGTGTGTGGGGGGGGGGGTATTTACTGGTCTCTACGGTAGGGCAAATAACTTTTACCTATACAGTAGCTACTGTAGGTCAGCTGAGGCCCCAGGGGAGTTGCCAGGGGTTAAGTGGCTCAGCGCTCAGGGACCCTTTAGACACGTAGACCAGGGCGATCCGAGGGTCACAGCGGTGACCTTCTGGTTCCCACACGGCCTCTCGGCCCACTCAGCTGTAATGTGTGTCTGGAATGAATAGAAGGCAGACAGGAAGGAAGAGAGAGAACCGCTCCACTCACCTTCATAGTTGTTGTGATGCTTTACGCCAGTGGCTCTCAAACCTTTTCATATCAAGGACCCCCAAATGTATATGTAATTCTGAAAACAATTTGTGCTGGGGACAGCAATTACAAGATTTATCTTTTTAAAATGTTTCACAAATATTCAAAATTTGTAAACAAAATTCTATTTTTTTTTATTTAGCTCACAACACGTTGCATCGTAACCCGTTGTTTAAAGTGATTTTGATACTATACCAACCCATTTAGCTGGGGACACCCCTCAAGGACACTACCCCAACCCACCCCTCCCACTAGACTGGTACGACAAAATTAAACATGTTGAACCACTACGAGCGCTTCCCACATACAGCGTCTTGATTACATCTCCTCTGCCTCTGCCCTCCCTGTTTCCTCTCTCTGCTCTCCCTGTTTCCTGTCTCTGCCCTCCCTGTTTCCTAGTCTCATGTAGCCAGACAACGATTCCACAATCTCTGAATGCTAATTAGAGTCTGGAACTACACCTCTTGAACGGCAAGTAATAGAAGCTGGAATTTCCTTTCATGAATATATATTTTAAAATGTCATTTCTGCAAAGCAGCAAGCTAAATACGCTTAGAGGATTTTTATTTATATTAGGATAAATGTGCGCGATGTTAAAAACGAAACGGAAGTGGGGAGGAGGCTTCACTTCCGCCTTAACCGGATACTTGGGAGCATTTCTAAATCGCGGAGTCAACAGTCTGGCCATGCCAGACTACTGTTTCCTGTCTCTACCCTTTTCTTGCCACGTGTACCTGTCCTGGACTCTAAGCAGAGGGTTGCAGGTGAAATAAAATAAAACTCCTATAATAGCACTGTGAGTACTAGTGTGACTTTAACAATATGCTTTTTCATCACCTCTCAGTATCGCGATTGCACTGGTCTTTACAAAGCTTTTAACGTTCTGCCCCTGCATCCTCCTCGTTTCATTTGATATGTATTTCTGTCCTCCTCCATCTCTCCATGTGTTCCCAGGTTCATCTCTCTGCTGAAGTACCTTCGTGAAAGGAATAAAAGGCTTTTAGCCCTTAAGATTATAACCATTCCGCTTGTCGTTGGCCTAATTGCTTATTGATCATAGTAATTCCTTTGCACTCGTAATTCAGAGGTGCTAGATGGTCATGTGTTCAGTTGTGTGTGTGTGTGTGTGTGTGTGTGTGTGTGTGTGTGTGTGTGTGTGTGTGTGTGTGTGTGTGTGTGTGTGTGTGTGTGTGTGTGTGTGTGTGTGTGTGCGTGCGTGCGTGCGTGCGTGCGTGCGTGCGTGCGTGCGTGCGTGCGTGCGTGCGTGCGTGCGTGCGTGCTTAATGCAGAAATTGTAATTGCGTGCCCTCACGCTTGATGACCGAGGGCCAAGCTTAGCCTTTTCAGAGTGAGGCAAATGTGAAAGTGGCAAATGTGGGAAAGAAAGTTTTTCATTCAGCCTAGCTGTTGGGGGGGAAAAGTATGTGCTTTTGAAGTGGAAGGATAACAGAATAATTATTGATTCTAGTATGCTATATTTCACATATCGTCGTTGTCAGGTGGAAACCTTGTATGTCCAAAACCGTTTGCTTTGTATTCATAATTTTTAAAATGATTTAAACTAGTGAAAACAGCCGACCTACAAGCACACAACGCCTCGCACCGTGAGGCGTTGTGTGCTTGTAGATCAGCTGTTTTCACTACTTTTGTGCGACGGCCTTGTGTGATGAAGCAGTGCAAATTTGAAACTTGGAGATACGAGGTTTCTGCCCGACAGTGACAATATTCAAAGCCAACATTTGAGCCACGGACCACCATTTGATACCATTCAACCTCTCAGACCCCAACATTTTTTGTTATCGTTGGATAAGATTACCACACTAACAAGAAAGATGCTTTCTCACGAATCATCGTGGAGTTTGAGAGCATGCCCTCCACACAAAAATGCTCTTGATATTGAGAAATGGCCGTGGAGGGAAATGGCCGTGGAGAAGGTACAGAGCTAGGTGAATGGAGAGAGCAGGGGATAGATTCAGAGAGAAGAGAAAAAGGAGAGGTGAGACGGTTCAGTCCAAGAAGAAAGACGGAGGAGGCCCAAGTGAACAGATA
>NC_137819.1:37303321-37363321 GCF_963921795.1 Nannobrachium achirus | reverse complement strand
ACACACACACACACACACACACACACACACACACACACACACACACACACACACACACACACACACACACACACACACACACACACACACACACACACACACACACACACACAGGGCGTAGCTATCTGACTGCTGATCCCCTCCCCAGTGGAATCACCCAGACATGAATAACTGATAGACACGCCAAGCCTTCTGACTGAGCCTCCCACTGAAATCTCTGGATCCATCTCTCTCTCTCTCTCTCTCATCCTCCCTCCACATCAGGTTGCTTTCTCATTCCCACTGCTGGTTTATATTTGTAAACATCTGTCTCACCATCCCTATACATCCATCTATGTATCCAATCATCCATCCATCCATCTCTATCCATCCATCTATCCATCCACTTACTGTCTGACTGTAAAGCCAGAAGTCAGTGTGGTAGTTTGAGAGCACTATAGTACCACCTAGTGGAGAGGCGAGGCAGTGCAGCCGATGATATTATTGATGGTGATGTAGCTCATAATGGGAGGGTAAGAGATGTCTGTGCTCCCCCATTGCTTTTTCCTTTGTGGTGTGCGTTCAGGGTACAAGGCACAGCACAGCCATTACCTCACAGTCATACGTCTCACTCAGTCCAGTTCTCTGTGTACTTCAAAGGAACAAGTGGAAATGTTGCTTTGCAGGAAATGAAACAGACAGCAGACAGTGGGAACCAACAGGCTATTACTGTATGTGCTGTTAGTATAGGCTACTCGAGATAATGTGTAGTCTGTACTGTAGTTACTATTGACCTAACCTCGCCTACCAGGCTTTCTGGGGGAAAGCCTGTTCACTACAGGCCGCTTGGTTTCCGCCTAAAGCGCAGAAACCACTAGAAGAAGCGGCGTCGCTTTGATTTAGTTCCCTCCGTTTGTTTCCCCAATCCCTATTAAAATGCTCGAGTAGCCTAGTGTAGTCTTGCCAGTCGCTAACAGTTGGACAAAAAGATGCATATACCAAACGAATTTTTCAAAAGCAAAACTACTCCGCATCAAGGAGTTTATTAGGTAGGCCCTAAAAGTATGTCCTTGAGCAGACGGGGATCTAGCCCTGAGCAGCATGGGGAGCTACAGGGAGCTTTGGCCACTCCACGCGCGTGCACGAAATTTGCGTGCTCGCGCGACCGCAGTTTTATTAATTTATTTTTTAAGTTTATTTTGCCCTATTCACCAGCAGTCTCCCAGTCCCCACCCACCCCTTAGGTTAAGCAAAACAACTGATGATTTAAGTAACATTTGTCTCAGCGGACAACTTTTGACATCAAGAAAAGAGTTAGGCATAGGCAAGCTGCAGCAGCAGTCAAGTGTACTCACCATCCAGAAGAATTAGAATGGCCAACACATGTACAGAATAATGAGAAATAGTCTGAAAGTGGGGTCTGCGCAAATGTTTCATAGGTTGATATTCATCTGTCCAGAAATTAATCAATTATAGACTACTCACTGTATGGTCGAGTGGTCACGATAGTGCGTCCATGCATCTCTGTTTGGTAAACTTTGGGAAAGTTGTAAAGGCTTTGGTGGTGATCTTGTACAGTTTCCATAACATCTCCTCATAAAGAACTTACGAGTGTATAATGTTTGTTTTATATGGGTTGTTAGTTGTCCTGCGTGCCTTCCATAATTCCCATGGGCCATGGGTTAACAGTGCGCATTGCAAGATGACGCTGAAATGGACTGCTGTCTTCTCTCTCCCCCCAGCGCCCCCGTTCGCAAATTAATGTGTAGGCTAAACTGTTCTGATAATACAACTTGTTTTGGCTGTCCATTCATCATGTATAACTTAAACTGCGCGCTCGTATTCCAAACCAATGCAGCTTAACAACATAACAAACCGACAACTAGGGCCAACCCAGCAACAACTATCGTTTCCTGTCTTACTTTCACAATAAAGTGTCTCCCGCTTACCTCCCAATGCAGCTTATTTCACGCAGGTTATTATTAACAGGAAAAAGTGTAGCTTAACCCATGTGTTTTTGTGCAACCAAACATGCATGGGAGAGAGAGTGATGAGGGTGAGCGAGAGAGAGAGAGACATTGAGAAACAGAGAGAGAGAGAACTGCCGTTGTTTAGGAGTAGTACTGCACTTGGGTATCACACTTTTCTCCGTCTGACCGTCTCTCTCCCGATTTTGCTAGCCCCGAAAACTACCGGTGCTAGTCCGGAAACTAGGGATGGTCCGATCAGGTTTTTTGGAACCGATCACCGAGCACCGATCACAAAAGTTTGATCACCCGATACCGATCAATCACCGATCCGATCAAGTTATTATTTATATATTATTTATATTTTCTAAATGTTAATGTTTTAACTTTAATTAATTAATTCACTCATGAATTCATTTATATATTTGCCTTATAGTTATTTACCAGCATTACTATGTATTTATTATCATAGCAGTAACTAATTATTCCTTCAGCACTGTGGAAATCAATACCCCAAAATGGCCTCAAGTGGGCATACTGAACGGCTGGTTGATCGGATGCACCGATCGGATCGGTGAATTTACCTTTTGATCTAAACCACCGATTATCGCCGATCACGCTTTGATCGGCCCGATCCGATCCATTGCCGATTGATCGGTAACATCTCTACCGGAAACTAGTGGTGCTTTAGCACCAAAAGCCACCGCGTAACTCCGCCACTGTCCTTGAGCGCAGGGGAATATTTTGGGTTAAAACTGAATCCGGTTTGATCTTTCCGGCAAATTGTAGTCCTTTGAGTACTACAACATGACGTGTTGTGGTTTCCGCTCCAGACCGGTTACAACCCCGAAGTGATCCCAGACTACTATTGACCTAGTCTCAAATCACTCAGTAAATTATTTATACAGCCTTTGTTGTTGAAAATAGGTGGAATTTAGAGATTAAAAAGGAACTTAAGGGTGTTTCTTCATATTCGGACGGTATCAGCATTTTCAAAGCAGACATACAGCAATGAATTTAGCCTAGATGTTTCCAGACGCATCGTAAACAGAGATGGCAAGAGTAGGCTACTGTTGACAATAGTAATCCAACATAATGCAAGGCTTTAAGTTGACTTATCCAACATAATGCAAGGCTACTGTTGACCATAGTAATCAAACATGTAATTTCAAAAAGTGGCAAAAGATTGTATAGCCCCATTTCAAAAATAGTGGATCTACCAGCTCTCAACCCATCGCCTAGCGATGTGTCAAGAGTGTTTTTAGATGAACTGTATTTCATAATTGTCTGGGGGCGAAAAGAGAAGATGTTTGACAGTGGCGAAATTAGACCTTATTCCCCATGGGTTTTCAGATCAAAGGGGCCCTGGGCTCAGGGGCCCAGGGACCAATGTGAGCGGGTCAGTCCGACGGCTAAGACCCACAATTGTCGGGTCTTGTCTAGCACAGATTGACAGCCATACACTACAATGATTCATTCAGAGTGGAAATCATAGGCTAACAATAACTGCTGTGAATAGCCTAATGAACAACTACATGGCAGAGTTCTGTGCATTCGTCTATATTATTTAATTTTAGACAATAGAAGGAGCCAACAAGCCAAAAAGGTGAAGCAGAAGAATCAACCATGAGTGATTGGCATGACAAGCATTCTTATATTGCCAAAGCATTACATACAGTATGATACAAAATAAAATAATCTCTCCATCTCTCTCCCTTTCCATATCACTGCTTTAAAGTGACTCTCACTCACTCACACACACACACACACACACACACACACACACACACACACACACACACACACACACACACACACACACACACACACACACTCCTTGTCTCCCTCTCTTTCATGTGCAGTGCCACTGTGCCACGCACCCAGGCACCGACAAGCGCCAAAATGAAGTGCAAGCGCAAACACACGCGAACACTGGAACACCACCACCAACACAATCAAAACAAACACACGCAGCCACGCGGTCACGTTGTTACACAAAAAGACAGACAGCTTAATGGCCCACTGGCTGCACATCAGTGGATTACACTGATTACAGCAAGATAAATTACATTCAGATAGACCTACCTTGGCTTTAGGTCCAGAGTCTCCTCCAAAAAAGCAAAGCAAGCATCCACACCAACAAAATATACGATTTTGTGGTCTTTCCATTTGTTATTTTATATCCTTTGGACGTGCACCCAGTATCTTGACTTCCTCGTTTTCTCCCGCGAACATGAGCGTTTGTTTCCCTTCCCCAGCTTTCACTTGTTGACAAGTTGACTGACAGTTTGAACAGCACATTACCGGATGTTTATGATTGGCGCTTCCTCACGATAATGCGAAAATAAAAGCTTTTGTACTTTTATGAGGGGGCCCACAGATTAGGAGAGTAGAGACTCCTAATAAATCGGAAATGACAATATCCTATGAATTTATTATATGTAGGACTATATAATATGGAGCGCATTGGGCGTCTATTGAAAACACATTTTATTTTGCCACTAGGGGGGGCCCTTGGGTTTATAAAACCCAAAAAACCCGTCCAAATTACGCTTGTGATGTTTGAACATGTTCGCCTACAATGCCATTCCCAAAATGTAGATTCCACATTGAAAGTGTTTAATACATGTACATATACTTGTATAAAATAAAAGGCTTATCTAAATTACAACAAGTGTCACATGTGGATGGACATCGACTGCGATGAAATCTGATTAATCTCCAAAAGCAATTCAGAGTTGGGGACGATGCCTATGCATAAATGAATTGAATGTGAGGTTAAATGTGAACACTTGCAGGTGGCCATTGCCATCCCCGCCCCCAAATGATGCCCCTGATTGTGAGTACTTCTGCCCTCACTGGTAGTCAGATACCAGTGGTGGAAGATGAACTCTCATATTTTACTTAATTAAAAGTGTCAATACTGTCTGCAATATAGAAATACTCTCTGTATTCAAGTAAAAGTCGGGAATTGTGTACTTGAGTCAAAGTATGAAAGTGTTGGCATCAAAATGTACTTAAAGCACCAAAATTAAAAGTACAAAATGTTTGAAAATAGCCAAGGTTTATGCATGTTTTATAATATTATAATTTATATCTGCAAGGTAACAAATAACTAAAGTTTTCAAATAAATGTAAATGCATGTAATGGAGTAAAAGTACAATATTTGGATCCGAGATGTAGTGGAGTAGAAGTAAAAGTATTGGCAATTGAAAATACTCAAGTAAAGAACAAACTCCTCAAAACCGTACCTCAAATTCTGCACCATACAGTATTTAAGTAAATCTGCTTAGTTACTTTACACCACTGACTGTAGCAGAGGCTGTGTTGTTCATCGTACTGTGTAAGGCTGCTCTGCTGCGTGTGCAGCTGTCAGCTTGCATTATTATTCTCTTCTTCATGAAAACACTTAACTGTAATGAGAAGCTTTTACGGTCAATTTAGACACATCGCCGCCCTCCAGAAATCACCCAACAGGTTTGTTAATTGCAGGGACGCTGCCAGGTCAGTGATGAAATCCCAGCTGACAGGAGGGGGAGACGTTCTTCTTTTTGCCTGGGAAAAGATTTATGACAACCAGGGTGACAACCGGAAAGAAAGCGTCTCTCTCTCTCTCTCTACTTCCCTCTTCCTTGAGTTTCTCTCTGGATGTTGTAGCATCTCAGTTAGTTAAAGCCTGTTAAGATGTGAGGCTGATTCTACAAATGCCTTCTAAACCATGTCGTTCTCAAACTCTTTCGTGCAAGGGACCACCAAAATGTATACTGTATGTATTTGGCCGCGGACCCCCATCTGAAAATGGTTTAGTTGTGCCAGGGAGTCGGGGACCCTCTCCCTCAAAGAGAAGATGTGTGTCAAAAAGAAAAATCTGAAACACGAAAACCTGCAGATCCTGTGCGTGCGTGCGTGCGTCAGTCACAGTATGTGACACCTCATCCCAGCTCAGCAGAAGGATATAGCTGACCTGTTCTGACATCACAATGCTGTTGCAAATGAATTCCGTCCTTGTCCCTTTTATGCCCGTATATGGATGTCATCAATATTAAGCCCATATCTGTGAATGCCCTTAGTGTGTCAGTCTCATGTGGTCTATGACATCAGACATCTATGATGTCAGACGTCAGTCATCTCCATATTTGGGAAAATATGGACACATTTTGTCCACATATAAATTGAACAACCAACCAGGTCTGTGAATTTTTTTGGTCAAAGTTGATCGCATGCCAAAGCGCCAGCAATTGCCCGGCAGTCTGCTGTCACCCAGGCGAATGCGTGCACACGCCCATGTGCACAGGCCCATGTGCGCAACCTCGCCCTTAGGGTGTCTTACCGGTATATATATCTAAAATAAAAAATTATACAGAGGCTTTCCCGGCTTCAATGGGTTAATTTCTTTGTGTTTATGCGTGACTCAGCTTCACTGTATACTATAATAAGATACAGCATCTTCTTACTGTACACAGTGCTGAGATTGAAAAGATGTGTGGATTTTGATTACCTGCTGCACGCCACATTAGATTCGGCTTCTGTCGCTCCGTTGGCGGCTCATTGTGTTTGCATTTGTTTTAACGCAATAATGTATATTATGTTTTTTCGGTTTTTACAATTCAGAATGAAATGTGTGCTTACTCAGAACAAGGCCACCCCTGAGCTGTCACAAACCATATCCTCTCATAAATTCTTCAGCGGCAATAATATACATAAACACAAACGTATTGCAGCAACTCAATAACATGGACAGTTACATGACAGGAATCGTGGTATATGCCACAGAAAGGGATGATCTTTCTCTCAACGTATTTCTTTCATTTACACTTTCATGTACCCGTGTCTGTCTTGTCTGTCTGTATATGTCCATTGGAGGATAGGACTCTGAGATAGCGCTCAGGATTCTGCTATGTACTAGTTCCCATCGTTTCCCATCCGGGGAAATCTGTTTTCAGCTCAACCCAGCAGATGGCTGGCCTCAAGGGGCGTGTAGCTGTTTAGTGTTGAGCTTGGCATCTTGCTCAAGGACACTTCGACCAGTCATATTCAACACATTATGTTGAATATGATACTTTATGCAACCAGGTTCAATCTATCTGTGCATGATACACATACAGTAAAATGGTAAATGCATTGCATATACAGTATATAGCGCATTTATCCAAGGCACATGGCAATGATTGTGCATTACATTCACCCGTTCACACACACATCCATACACCGATGGTGGAGGAAACCAGGCAAGGCACCAACCTGCTCATCAGGAGCAATTAGGGGTTCACCGTCGTGCTCAAGGACACTTCAACAGTAACGAACTCTGGGGGAGCCCGGGATCGAACTGGGAACCTTCCGGTTGCCAAGCTCTACCCCTGAGCCAGTGCCGCCCCAGTATAAATGCTGCATCTAGGGATGTACCGAATTATGGTTATGTCACCATTATGGTTCCATAATGGTGATTTTGAGAGATTATACTATACCCCTGTTCTTCACACTATTCGGTGATATACTATTCGGTGTTAAAAACTATTCGGCCGAAAACCAAAAATGCATTTTTAACGCTTTTTGTGCGAAAATATTAGGTGGCCGAATATTCGGTCACATCACTAGCTGCATCCCAAATTCCCAATAACCAAAATGATTAGAATGTCCTAACCAGTCTGTGTGTTTCTGTCTCCCGTCACAGAGCAGAGGAAGCTGACCGCGGAGACGTCGGCAGGGCCCATTATCGGTGGCATCCTGGGCGCCCTCGCCCTCATCGCCATCATCATCGGCATCATCCTCTTCATCCGCAAGCGTCAGGATGATGGAGAGTAAGTCCTCTTCTTCTCTCACCTGACCTACACTTTATGCTGCTCAATGGGGCTCTGGTGTCCAGCGGTGGAAAAAGTAATCATATGTTGTACTTAAGTTAAAGTACTAGTAAGACGCCTCAGGCTGAGGTCGCGGCAATTCTTGGCCATCTGGCCAGTGATGTATATTCGGACCAGTAACCCATATATGGAGACCCCTGGTACCCATATGGAGATCCATTTACTGTATATGGTACATCCCTTTTATGCCCATACATGGAGATCTCTGTCTGAACCAGCCACACAGATATGGGCTGTCTTCTTCCATATATGGGCATTCCCATATGAAGTTAGTTATGGGCATCAAAATGTACTCAAAGTACCAAAAGTAAAAGTACTCATTATGCAGAATGTCCCATTTCAGGTTTTCAAATGTATAAAAATCTTTTGAAAATAGCAGATCTACAAGCTCACAATGTGTCGCATTGCGTCACATGAAGTGAAAGTACAATATTTGGATCCGAGGTGTAGTGGAGTAGAAGTAAAAGTATTGGAAATAGGAAGTACTCAAGTAAAGTACAACTACCTCAAAATGGTACTTTTTCTTGAAAAACTGATGCTAAAATAAAAATAATGTTTCGAAAATATTTTATAAAAAAATAAGCTTCATATGTGTTTCTATTCAAAAATTACCACAAAAAGCGTAAAATAATGATAAAATAATCATTTTGGCCATTGTCAGACCGACACTTTGTTTACATTCTAGTCTATAGACTAGGATGTAAACAAAGTGCCCTGGCCTACAATGAAAAAGTTGACTATAGCTCCTTTAAGTAAATGTACTTTGTTACTTTACACCACTGCTGGTTTCCAACTCGGTCACTAAATTCACTGTGGAGGAAATCATTTAAAGCTGCACTCTGTTATGTTCATGTCCTACTGCCAGAGAGACAAACTGAAGGTCTGAGCTGAAACTCTGAGCTTCTCACAATCTCACTCAGGGAAGGAATAGAATGTTGACCTTCAGGCATGCAGTACTACCACTTGCAGTCAGTGGCGTCAGTTCAGAAAAAGCTAAGGTATGGCAACATGACTGGGGTCGGCGCGCGTGCAAGACACCAGTCATGTTGCCATACCTTAGCAACAGGTATGTTGAAGATAGTTTTAGAAAATGTGTTTATGGACTAAATGAAATGTTTATTTATAGCACTGTCCCTTTAAGACAACATGACATTGACCATTGTCACTGGTGTCATCCCTAGTTAAGTGATTGAATAAGTGATTTTGGGCACAACCCATGCAAGTGCTTATCAGACAGACAAACACACCTGCATTCAGATTTGATTAGATTCAGTGTGAACTCAACCTGATGCCAACACATTGTTCCACCTCCCCTTTCCCCTTGATTTTAGTATTGTTAAACGTATAGGAAATAAAGTTGATTTTATCTTTTGCTACACAAAGAAGTTGTCCGACTCTGCTGTATTCGCACCACAAGTTCTGGTGCCGAAACCCGGGAGGGAGATCCACAAAGGAATTGATCTACAAGATCTATGCTGGAAGAAGATATTGTTGTGCTTGAAGAAGACGCGAATACACAGACAACAGAAACGATGGCGACGGACCTACAAAGAAGCAAAAGACAAAGGGGAGCCGTGAGAAGTTCAACTACAAGGTTGACAACGAAGATCGATCAGGAGATCGCAAAGGAACGGCCTGATGTGGATGTATTGGAGGAGTATTTGGAACTCTTGTTGGCAAGAGAACGAACTCTAATAGACTTTGATAGGGAAATTGAAGCTGAAACGGAGATGGATCAATTGGAGGATGAAGTGAATACGGCATTGGAATATCTGGATTCAATCTGCGAAAGAAAAACGAGGATAAGACGCATTCTGAGGAGGAGTGCGGGGGCAGGAGATAACGCATCTAATGCGGCCTCAGAGAACACAATGAGAAGACAACAGTCTGTGAAGTTGCCTAAACTGATCATGGAGAAGTTTACTGGAGATGTGAGTAAATGGCAAAGCTTTTGGAGTCAATTCGAAACTGCAATTGATAAGAACACAAGTCTGAGTAAGTCTGATAAATTCACATATTTGAAGTCATTCTTAAGTGGCACGGCTGCTAATGTGGTCGCGGGATTGGCTTTATCAGATCAAAATTATGACAATGCCATTAAAATGCTTGCCAGTCGCTTTGGGCGCAAAGATTTAATAATCAATGCCCACATGAATAAATTGTTAAATCTAACTCCAGTAAAAAGGGCCACAGATGTCATTGCTTTACGCAAACTATATGATGACATTGAGATACAAGTAAGAAGTCTAGACTCAATGGGAGTTGTATCCAATACTTATGGAAATCTGTTATGCCCAATCTTAATGAAAATGATACCGGAGGAAATAGCCCTAGCGTTCACGCGTCAAACTGGCCGTGATGAAGACGAGGGTGAAGAAACGGACACTACGTGCAGTGTAAAAAGCCTGATGTCCTTTGTGCAAAAAGAAGTGGAGAGCCGTGAAAGAACGGCCAATCTTGTGCAGAAGACCCATGACACCCCAGAGAGAGAGCAAAACAGGGAGCGCTCCTGGGAGAAAAGAACAGAAAAAAGGAAAACCTACAGCGGCGCATCATCCACCGCTGCATTTCATGCTGCGAGCCACGGAGATGACCCAAGGTGCGTATTCTGTAATGGAACTGATCATAGATCTAAGAACTGTACAGAGCTAACTGTTGAACTGAGGAGAGAGAAACTGAAGAAACAAGGCCGATGTTTTGTGTGTCTGGGTAGCAGACATATTGCGCGTAATTGCAGAGCGCACAACGTTACCTGTGAAGAGTGCGGGCGCAGACATCACAAAACCATTTGCTATCAAACAGCCAATCACTCTTCTAATGAAAATAGACGCTCCGATGTTAATCACGGTAGCGACAGACGGGCTGAGAGCAATATTCCCTCAGATGCAGTTGTAGCAAGTTCACCAAGCAACTCTGAACATAGTACAGTATTACTGCAGACGGCTACGATTTGGATAGACGCACCATCACATAGCCAAGTAGCAAGGTGCCTATTGGATGGGGGTAGCACCCGCAGTTTCATTAAAGAAGATATTTCCCGAGCACTTAACCTGCCGGTGATGGGTAAAGAAACATTAAATGTTTATGTATTTGGTTCTAAAACACCACAAAGAATTACCTGCAGAAAAGTGAAAGCTCGTTTGAGAAATATTAAAAATAATCAAAGTATTGATGTGCAATTATTGGAAACACCCAAATTGAGCTCATCTATGATTAAAGCCCCAAATGAGAAAATAAGAAAGGACTTGGAAGCTAAAAGGATGCCCATAGCTGATGTACCCATCATAGGGATGGAGTCAATGGAACTAGGAGTCTTAATTGGCGGAGACCAATACTGGAAAATCGTCACTGGAAAAATGGAAAGACTCAATGGAGGCCTAGTCGCACTTGAAAGTGTGTTTGGATGGCTGGTGCAGGGAGAAGTCACCATGCTAAATATCATCACTGAAGTTGTGGATGTTGATGTGATGCATGTCAGCATTGGAGAAGAGCAAGCACTCTCAGACCAATTACGCAATTTCTGGGAGATCGAATCACTTGGAATTCACATGAAAGAAATGCAATCTGAGAAAGAAGAAATGGCTGTGAAACTCTTTGAAGAGAATGTGAAGTTTATTGGAGAACGATATGAAGTCAACCTACCTTGGAAAAATGAACAGGTGACTATAGCATCCAATTATGTCACAGCCAAAAACAGATTTGATTCACTTATCAGAAGATTCAGAAATAACCCAGCACTGTATGATAAATATAATGAGGTTATTCAGGACTACTTGGCACAGAGCATTGTAGAGCCAGTAGAAAGTGATGAGATAAATGGTCCAATTTATTATTTGCCTCATCACCCAGTGTTAAAGGAAGAGAAAACAACTACCAAATTAAGAGTTGTATTTGACGCATCTTCCCATGAGAAAGACAGCTGTTCATTGAACGAATGCTTATTGGCAGGACCAAATTTAAATCCTGACCTTTTGGCCATTTTGATAAGATTCAGACAACACCAAATTGCTATGATGTCAGATATCAAAAAAGCATTTCTCCAAATTTCATTGGCTAAAAAGGATAGAGATGTCTTAAGATTTCTGTGGACCCAAGAAAGGCCAATGCTGAAAAATGAAATTAAAGTGACAACACTGAGAATGACTAGAGTGCCATTTGGAGTATCATCAAGCCCATTTCTATTAGCAGCCACTATTAGACATCACCTCAGACAATACGAAGAACAATATCCTGAAGTGGTCAAGTCACTAAACGAATGTCTGTACGTGGATGATTACATTAGTGGAACTGAAACTAAAGAAGAAGCCTCGGAGCTGCGCGTAAAAGCCAGAGAGATTATGGCGAGCGCTGGAATGGATCTCTGTAAATGGAGAACAAATGACACGGATCTACAAGCGGAATGGTCCAAGGAGGACACAGAGGAGTTAAACTCATCTTCAATATTGAAAGTTTTAGGTTTGGTCTGGAGACCTGGAACTGACGATTTCGTGTTCGACATGACAGATCTGCTGGAGTATGTGAAAGACAAAAGACCCACTAAAAGATCAGTGCTCCAAACCACCTCAAGAATATTCGATCCCATTGGATTCCTTTCCCCATTCATCATCAGAGTGAAAATTCTATTCCAGGAAATGTGGGAAAGAGGCCTGGATTGGGATGAAGATCTTCCTATAGATCTAGCCACACGTTGGAAACAGTGGTGCGCAGAATTACCAGAAGTGAGTAAAATGTGCATAGACCGACGTTATGATGTAAAGTTAAAACAAAGTGATAAGTCACAGCAAAGCCAAGAAATTCATGTATTTTGCGATGCTAGTGAAAGTGCATATTGTGCTACTGCCTATTTACGTACCATCACTGCAGATGGGGAATGCACTACTAGTCTAATATCTGCCAAAACAAGGGTAGCTCCATTGAAAAAAGTATCTTTGCCTAGATTGGAGTTACTGGGAGCTTTAATTGGCGCAAGACTTGGCAGCTATGTAAGCAAAAATCTGAAATTAAGTAACCTACAATGTCACTATTGGACGGACTCTATGATCGCTGTGCATTGGATCAAAAGTGCAACAAGACAATGGAAACCATTTGTTGCAAACCGAATAGCAGAAATACAAACCATGACATTGCCTGAACATTGGAACCACTGCAGTGGGAAGGAAAATCCTGCAGACAGAGGAACACGAGGAATCACTGCAGTCGCGCTGAAAGCTGAATCACTATGGTGGAGTGGACCGACCTGGCTGGGAGCGGACAGAGCGGACCCGCAGCTGGTGAGTGAAGTGGACAGTGCGCAGACAGATGAAAAGACTATTGATGATGATGAGAGTATCTCACAATACCAAATCTCTGCAGAAAACACAAATGACTCAACAACTGAACCCATTTTATTGCTTGAGAAATACAGCAATCTAACCAGAGTGCTTAGAATTACATCATGGGTACAGAGATTTGTGCATAACGCACAGAGTGCAGAAAAGCGCATTGGAGAGTTGAGCACAGAAGAAATCAATTCTGCAGAGAAATATTGGATAAAATGGACGCAAAACAAAATGTATCCAAAGGAAATGAAAGCCCTACGAAATGGAAAAGAATTGGACAGAAACTCGAAATTGCTTTCATTAAAACCCTTCTTGGATGAAGAGAACCTCATGCGTGTGAGAGGCCGGCTAGAAAGAACCAACTGGGAATATGGACAAAAGCACCCATGGATTCTACCAGCTGAGTACACGTATGCTGAGTTGCTCATCAAAAGATGCCATACTGAGGTAATGCACTCAGGTTTACAGGACACAATGACACAAGTCAGAGAAAGGTACTGGATTGTACGTGGCAGACAACTAATCAAGAGGATAATCAAGTCTTGTTTTATCTGTCGCAAGTACAAGGTCAAGGCTGGACAACAACATACAGCACCCTTACCACGTGACCGCATCACAGAGACACAGCCCTTTGATGTAGTAGGTATAGATTTTGCAGGACCATTATATGTTAAACCGCACAGTCAAAAGGTGTATATAGCATTATTCACATGTGCAGTTACAAGAGCAGTTCATTTGGAACTAGTTTCAGATTTGACTACAGACTCATTCTTACTGTCATTCAGGCGATTTATTGCCAGAAGAGGAGTGTGCAGTACCATCTATTCAGATAATGCAAAAACCTTTAAAAGAGCTGAAAAGGACTTAATGGAAATGTGGAACGTGATGAAAGGAAAGGAAATGCAAACATTCTTTTCAGGAAAGAAAATCACATGGAAATACATAGTGGAAAGAGCTGCATGGTGGGGCGGATTTTGGGAACGCTTAGTAAGATCTACAAAGACATGTATCAGAAAAGTGCTTGGGAGAGCCTATCTGACCTACGAAGAGATGCAAACTGTGTTGACAGAAGCAGAGGCAGTGATCAACTCAAGACCACTCACTTACCTGCACACAGACAGTCAAGACCCATCACCGCTCACTCCTGCTCATTTCTTAATTGGACAAAGAATAACAACGTTGCCTTCAGGACCCATTCATGTTTCAGAGACAAGAAAAGTGGATGGAGAGCAACTAACAAGAAGATGGAATTACCGACGAAGACTAGTAAACAACTTTTGGAACAGATGGAAAACAGAATATCTGATGGAGCTGCGTTCAGCACACTGTACGAACACAGTAAAACCAGTTCTATTCAAGGTTGGAGATCTAGTTCTGATCCATGAAGACAAACTACCACGTCACATGTGGAAAATGGGACGAGTAGAAGAAGTTTTTCATGGAAGAGACAATAATGTCAGAGCATGTTCTATCAGACTATCTTCGAAGATGCTCATCAGAAGACCCATTCAACTACTCTACCATCTTGAAGTGGATTGAAGAGTATGGATGAACTACTGATGCCATAGTTCATCGGGCCGGAGTTTGTTGAAGATAGTTTTAGAAAATGTGTTTATGGACTAAATGAAATGTTTATTTATAGCACTGTCCCTTTAAGACAACATGACATTGACCATTGTCACTGGTGTCATCCCTAGTTAAGTGATTGAATAAGTGATTTTGGGCACAACCCATGCAAGTGCTTATCAGACAGACAAACACACCTGCATTCAGATTTGATTAGATTCAGTGTGAACTCAACCTGATGCCAACACATTGTTCCACCTCCCCTTTCCCCTTGATTTTAGTATTGTTAAACGTATAGGAAATAAAGTTGATTTTATCTTTTGCTACACAAAGAAGTTGTCCGACTCTGCTGTATTCGCACCACAAGGTATGACACATTTATTTTAAGAAGTACATTTTATTTTTTCCCTGCTTCTACGGTTTCTTGGGCTGGATATGGCAGCCTGGAACGGTTGTTCAAGCTAAACTTAACAATTATGAATTGCACCTGTGCAGCTGACCTGCGGAACCTGGGAATATACCATTTTGTCAAGATGGGGAGAATACAAGTGTGGAGAATATAATTATAATACTGTGTTAAAGTGACCATTTTGTTAAATGTTGCATGTGTTATTTCACTGTAATTTAACAACATAATAACCAGCACAGATAGACAAAGACACATTCATGGATTTATATTTAAAAGTAACTTTTATTTTCCCCCTGGACCCAGGGTATGGCAGCTGGCAGCTGCATACCCCTGCCATACCCAATTGACGCCCCTGCTTGCAGTGGTGGAAAAAGTACTCACATTTATTACTTAAGTAAAAGTATCAATACTGCAATGTAGAAATACTCTGTTAGGGGGCACACACACCAAAATATGATCGCCAGTGGATAAACTCTTTTGGTGCGCATCTGACTAAAAACGCAAAGATCGCATTCTGTCCCAAAGCCAGTGCCGTGCCTGTCAGTCACTTCCAGAACCCTCCCCATTCCGTCTTCGACTCACCCAATTGGACACAGGGGAACAACCGGAGCTCCAGCCTAAACGCAAGGTCAGCGCAGCGCGCAGATATTCTCCACTGACATGAAAACGCCCCCTTCCCATTAAAATGCATTGGTGGAACACGGATTCCACTCTCATAGGTATTTTGGTGTGTGTGCACCCTTACAAGTAAATGTCTGGAATTCAAAATGTACTTGAGTAAAAGTGTTGGCATCAAAGTTTAAAGTACCAAAAGTAAAAGTACGAAATGTTAGAAAATAGCAGATGAAGAACATTCATGGGGGCCCCGCAGTGAATCCTTGTACCCAGGGCCCAGAATTTGGTGCGACACCCCTGGCTGGAATTGTTCTGGGTCCTCCGGAGTCCTATAGGCGGGCTCAATAACCATTCAATCTCACAGCACATTGTGAGCTTGTCGACTGGCTGTTTTCCGACGAATGTTCAGATATTTTCGCGGGACATTTGCCTATTATGAATGACATGCCCAGAATAGTGATGCTATAGGGTTCACGTGGTTAATAATGGCTCCTAAAGTGGATACTGTGAAACTGGATAACGATGTGATTTTTATTCACCCCTGAGGAGAAATGAAGTTAATTTAAATTAATCGAGCTAAACCGTAGCCTGGTGGAGCTCTGCACATCAGTGTCGTATCATGAGGGTTTGGCCTTCAAAACTTTTAAACGAATTTCTGATTTTGGTTGCATTCATCCAGTCAACTGTGGAGATTCTTGGTCTCTTTTTCCAGCAAACAGAAACCCTAATGAGAAAGTGGATCTCTTGCCCAGTCTCATTAAACCTATTACTACGGCTCACATGTGGGTGGGTGGGAGGGGGACACACGAGAGCCAGGCAGGCCTGTGACCCATCTGGAGACGTGACCTCGAGTTTAAGAAAATAATATAAGGCATACATTATAGGCAATGAGCCAACACCAAAATGGGCCCCAATATCCTCTTCACTTACCCTGTTTTACTTGTTCTACTTCTCTACCTTTTTTCCTTTCTTTTTTTTTTTGCTGTTAATCATTATACTCTCACAAGCTTTGTTGTTGTTGCAGTTAACCAATTATAGGCCCTAATTGTGGAAAATGGCCGATCTACAAGCTCTATAAGCTTTTTCTTTATTTAATATAATTGTGAAAATGGCACATCTACATGGTGTTGCAAAGTGAGTGTGTGTGTGTGTGTGTGTGTGTGTGTGTGTGTGTGTGTGTGTGTGTGTGTGTGTGTGTGTGTGTGTGTGTGTGTGTGTGTGTGTGTGTGTGTGTGTGTGTGTGTGTGTGTGTGTGTGTGTGTGTGTGTGTGTGTGCACCATGTGATGCATTGTGAGTTAATAACCTGCTAGTTGTTTATTTCATTTCTTACTTTTTTTTAGGGATGCCAGCTTGAAAGTGGTTAAAGGGTGATCTCTCCTTCCTCTATACAAAGAGAAAGACAATAGCCAACTGTTGTTTAATGTGAACTGACATTTATTATGCATTCATGGGAGCATCGTGACCAATTTGCGCTCATTTTTTCCACTTACTGTAAATCTAATTTATAATTTATAATAACTCACCAAACAAAACCATTATATGCACCCTAACCACTTGACTGTTGTGGTAAATAATGAGTTCACACACAGTTCTGGCTCATGTTAGTTTCATTAATTTTTCACACATTGGGCCTCACCACCATGCATCCTAATGGCCAACACAGTTGTCCACTTGTACCGTAGCCAGACTTCAGAGTGCTGCCCATAAGGCAGCGATTCTCAACGTTTTACTTTTCTACAAACTCGTAGATCATAGATCGGCTATTTTCACAATGTTCGCCACTTTCTTATTTTATTTGACAATTTGGCCAATGTTTGACCAGTTTTTATGGTATAGTTAGTTGATTACTTTTGATGTAGTAATGGTCTTATTTATTTTCATTCTCTTTTGAGGTATTAAAAAGGTCTTAAAAGTCCTTCGATTCAGCAGCGAAGTGTGATGTCACTTCCGTGAAATGGCGTGAAATGTCGCCCTCTACGGGGTTCATGCTGGTATTGTTTTGTATTCAAATCGCCATTGGTGAATTTGCGATCACCGCATATAAGAACTGTGTTAAAAATATAAACACACCATGTGCGCGGACATGCTCTCAGCGACAGTCTGTCCCAGACACGAGTGTCTCTCTGTAGTTTCCAACATTTAGGACAGCGTTGATTACATTTTCTCTGACAACAGGCTATATCAGATATGAATGAATATCATAAACTATGCAGAACCCCCCCGCTGACAGAAACGCGCACATGGTGTGTTTATTTTTTTAACACAGTCCTTATATATTTATATTTTGTATATACTGTTTATTTAGACTTACTGTTTTCTTTTTTCTTTTTCTTTACATATCTACTGCATAGTACTGTGTTCTATTTGTCTGTCATTCAATGTTATATGAGATACTTCAATGGTTTCCAGTGGAAATAAGCTTAGTCTTTTCATGGATCTCCTTTTAGTAGACCTTGTACCAGTGAACTGTACCGTCATGAAACTGTACCTTTTCCTATGCAAACTTCTAATAAAGTCTTCAATCAATCAATCAAATATGCGGCCATCGCAGATTCCCCAATGGCGATTTGAATACAAAACAATACCAGCATGAACCCCCTAGAGGGCGACATTACGCACAAATGACGACATGGCTTCGTTTCTCTATAGTCATGCTCTGTCCCCCCCAAAAAAGAAAATCATGTGGGGACCCCCCCTCCCCCCCCCCCCTGTGGTGCCTTGTGGATCTTTCTTTATCATAGGCCAGTGGTGGGAAAAGTACTCACATTTTTGAAAGTATCAATACTGCAATTACAAGTAAAAGTCCAGAATTCAAAATTTACTTGAGTAAGAGTACAAAATGATTTGCATCAAAAATGTACATAAAGTACCAAAAGTAGAAAGTACTCATTATGCAGAATGTCCCATTTCATGTTTTCAAATGTATAAAAATCTTCTTTTGAGCTTGTAGATCGGTTATTTTCAGATAGCCAAAATGTATATAAGTGGTTAATTTATGTTTTAATCAATCTACCAAGTAATTAGTAACTAAAGTTTTCAAATAAATATAGTGGAGTACAATATTTGGATCCGAGAGGTAGCGGAGTAGAAGTGAAAGTATTGGAAATTGGAAATACTCATGTAAAGTACAAATACCTCATAATGTACAGTACTTAAGTAAATGTACTTAGTTACTTTACACCACTGATATAGGCTAATATACATGTTATAGTTATGCAACCAGTAGGCCTATATTATTTAATACTGTATGGTTTTGGTTCACTTGTGTTCGTACAGAATGTGTGTGAACACAGAAGAAAAGCGTATCATACACTACAGCCACAGCAGATTCATGCCATGTTTACAATCCATCTGCTCTTCATCATAATACACACAGATATGATATCTTGCCCTGAACTTAAAACGACATTAGGAGTGGAGCTAGCGTGGTTATAGATGGTGTATATATTATGCCCGTAATGGGCTTATGTTATCTCACATACGGTACCTCCAGGGGCGTCACACCAAATTCTGGGCCCTGGGTACAAGGATTCACTGCGGGCCCCCCATGAATGTTAACTATTGAAAAATAGCAGATATACAAGCTCACAGCGCGGCACCGAGTGCCGCGCTGCAAGCTTGTAGATCTGCTATTTTTGGAAAAATCGTGAAAATGTGCGCAAGAAACGTATGTTTCTATGTCAGTGGTGCTCAAACGTTTTCATGTGAAGGACCTCGAAGATGATATGTATTTGGCCACAGACCCGCATCTCAAAATAATTAGTTCCAGGGACCCCCCAGAAGCAAAATTTGAGTTACAAATGTTCACTTAAAAATACATATATTCAAAGATTTGCGCACATTTTCACGACTTTTCAAAAATAGCAGATCTACAAGCTCGCAGCGCGGCACTCGGTGCCGTGCTGTGAGCTTGTATATCTGCTATTTTTCAATAGCTAAAGTTACTAGGGCCCCTCCACCTTGGGGGGCCCTAGTAACTCAGTCCCACTTTCCTACCCCTTGTGACGCCCCTGGGTACCTCATAAACACTGCCGTAGCCAAAGTACATCTTCAAAGTCGTGAGCGACAGAGCCAATCACACACCTACAGTATAGCACTCACAACAGCAGGAGAATTATCACCCCCTCAATCTTCACTTCACATTACCGCCATCTGGACAGAGATATAGTATGTCTACATCATCTCCTATACCTACAGTCATTTACTGAAGGACCCTAAAAAGGATGAGAGACGAGCTTAGAGAGAGAGAGAGAGTGAGTTTTGTCCACTCTGCCCCTGAAGCATTACACAAACTGCCTTAGCAGCACTGACTGATAATGTTGTGATCAGTGTGTGATCAGGGCATCATGAAAGTGTTCTCTTTGGCTTGCAGAGTACATTCATTCATTCAATTCAAAGAACTTTATTTTCCTTTCGGAACTTTGTTTGTGCAGTGGTTAAAAACATACTTTCACAAAAACATAAAAACATAAATGTCACTATGATAAAAAGCACTACTACGTTTAAAAACTAGTTATTTAAAAAAAATGTAAAAAGATTGAATATTATTTTTTAAGCGAACATTTGTAACTCAAATTTGGCTTCTGGGGGGGGGGGGGGGGGGGGGGGGGCCTGGAACTAAATATTTTGAGATGGGGGGCCCTGGAACTAAATATTTTGAGATGGGGGTCCGTGGCCAAATAGATATAATCTTCATAATGTCACTGATCACATGACCCCACAATCAATCCTCCGGTTCTAGGCAACACAGAAGGGGGGGACCTTTTTCTTATTTCCACACAACAACTCTAAGGTATATTAATGACATAGTTTAATATTGAAAATGAGTGGTATTCCCCTTTAAGTAAAACATGTGAGTACTTCTTCCACGACTGTTCATATCTGTGTGTGTTGCACGGGCTGTCAAAACCCTTCTCCCTGTGGTACAATAAAGTCTAGTCTAATCTAACATGCCCACCTGACCTTACCGGCAATTCAGTCCATGCTCCAGTTCAGCTCCACACTTTATTTCCCCAAAAGGGAAATTAGGTTTGTGGCAAGGGCATAAATAAACCCCGATACATCCTCATAATAAAGATGATACGCAGGAAAGTCCAAGACACCTCTGCTTTATGGGAGTTGGAGTCAGGGGCGTCACAAGGGAGGGAAAGTGGGACTGAGTTACTAGGGCCCAAGGTGGAGGGGCCCTAATTTGTTATTAGCTATTAAAAAATAGCAGATATACAAGCTCACAGCGCGGCACCGAGTGCCGCGCTGCGAGCTTGTAGATCTGCTATTTTTGAAAAGTCGTGAAAATGAGTACAAATCTTTGAATATTATCTTTTAAGTGAACATTTGTAACTCAAATTTTGCTTCTGGGGGGGGACCCAGGAACTAAATATTTTGAGATGGGGGTCCGTGGCCAAATAGATATCATTTTGGGGGTCCTTGACATGAAAGAGTTTGAGCACCACTGACATAGAAACATAGGTTTTTCAAAAAACCTTAGAAGGATTTGAAATATTCAGAATTTTCACGATTTAAAAAAAATATCAGATCTACAAAAGACTCTTCAATAGTTAAAGCACAAAATGTGAGTGAATCCTTGTACCCAGGGCCCAGAATTTGGTGCGACGCCCCTGGTTAGAGTTGTCAGACTGTCTTCAAGGCAATGGCGTATTAGGGAAGCAGACTTTGGAACTGCAAAGTCGTCACTTCAGGTGCCTGCGCCTGGCCTGCATGCGGGCAAAGCCCTGTGAGGGTTCTCCTTTATTAAATCAAGCACAAATAACACTACTTTCATCCATTCACGCGCCCTTTTGTCAACTCAGCTGTTATCTGTTACTTTTTATTACTTCCACTCTGCAGACACGTCCAGCCAGGCCCGGAAGAGAGCCATGAATGCTCTAGCTCCCCTTTCTTTCTGCAGAAATCACCTGTAAACAAGAAATGATGGAACCTTGCCTGGTGTAATGATGAGAGCCAAAACAAAGCAAAACGAGAAAAACATTTAAAAAACAGCTAGCTGTTGGACCTTGCTGCAGCAATGCAATGGTGACTCAAACACCCCAAAAAGCTCAACACATGAGGCAAACAATGCCAGCCATGTTAGAACCCCTGTATTTCGAGAGATAGATTCCTTTATTGATCCCGCTGGGGGCAGTTACAGCAGTTACAGGTACAGAGTAAGGAATTGCT
Source organism: Nannobrachium achirus (assembly GCF_963921795.1). Lineage (NCBI taxonomy): Eukaryota > Metazoa > Chordata > Actinopteri > Myctophiformes > Myctophidae > Nannobrachium > Nannobrachium achirus. The sequence goes on along the minus strand of NC_137819.1, from coordinate 37,341,430 downwards.
GTTGTATACATGCAATACAACAGTACACAATATTACAGGAGAACCTTCGTTTTTGACGTTAGGAGAGGTCAGATACTCTACGCCAAAGAAGCAAGTTGACATCCCATATAGATACTGTATGAAAACAATGCAGTCCTGATATGCTGTTATACTGTCCGATCAAGAGCCACATGTTGTCCTTGTGTTTATGTATGCATGGATGTAGGCCTATTTGTTGTTGTATTGTTCTGTCTATTGTACTCTTTGTATATCTGTGATAAGGATCCCTCGAAAATGAGACGATACATCTCAAGGGTTTATCCTTTCAATAAAAGTACTGTATATTTATATACTGTATATATAATAGTATATACCTACCATACAACTGTCAGTGGTGGAAAAAGTACTCTGAAATTCTACTTAAAGGGGAAAACCACCCATTTTCAATATTGAACTATGTCATTAATATACATATATATAGGAGTTCTGTGGAAATACAAAAAAAAATCCCACCCTTCTGTGTTGCTTAGAACTGGGGGATTGATTTTGGGGTTTGTACTGTAAATCACACCGGTGTGATGTCATCTCGGTGTACTTTACAATACAAACCCCAAAATCAATCCTTCTGGGCAACACAGAAGGGGGTGAACTTTTTTTTTCTTTCCACACAACTCCCCTAAGGTATATTAATGACATAGTTCAATATTGAAAATGGGTGGTTTTCCCCTTTAAAGTACCAAAAGTAAAAGTACTCATTATGCAGAATGTCACAATTCCCACGTTTTCAAATGTACCGTATGTGTTTTACATATCTACAAGCTCACAATGCATTGTGAGCTTTTAGATTGGCTATTTTCGAATGGCTAAAATGTATAGGGCTAAAAGTGGTTAATATAGTGGAGTAGTGGAGTAGAAGTAAAAGTACTTAAAATTGGCAATAATCCAGTAAAGTAAAAGTACCTCAAAACTGTACTTAAGTACAGTACTTGAGTAAATGTACTTACTTTACACCACGGATACAACAGTGCGGCACTATGCAGGGAAAACAACAACAACACCAAGGTTACAGTGTATTGCCATGCACCCCAAAATGGCACGGCAAGTTCATTTGTAATGGCAACATTATCACAACAAAGCAATTCAAAGTGCTTTACATAAAACATTAAGCGTTAGGACATCAAGATTGTGGAGCAAAATAAACACATTATAAAAGGACATTTGAATATAATGAATACAAAAAGAAGTACAAATGAAACAGAGACATAATAAAGTAAAAAGGCGTTCTTCTGACGGACCGTGCAGAAGAGCGATTAAAACATCTTTAGAGATACGCTCCAAGTGACTTGTGATTATGACACTGCCATCGCAGCAGACTGGAATGTAAATGTGGTTGGAAAACACGCTTTCACGCTGCAGTCGCACTGTCGCAGGACCACACACTGTCATGACAAATTAACAGTCTCTTTTTCTTTTTGTTATAACTTTTTATTTGGATTTTTATGGGACAAAAATGGATACTACTGTGTACAAAATAAAATACGTTTTACATTAATTGCAAACAAAACCAATGGAATTCTATACGCGGTTGTCCAGAGCCTCAGATCCGACCGCTATGCCATATGGTCATGTGCATATGGGACCGACCACCTTCAAACTCGCCGAGCACAGCGGCAAGGACTTGAGGGAGTGCGGTGGCCACCGTCGAGTAGTTCGAATATCCATGGGCATATATGCCCATATATGGTCAGTCCAATATAACCTTATAGGGCCACTTTGAAGGACTGACAGATACAGAGATCTCCATATATGCGCATAAAAGGGACACCGGTATATTTATGATATATGACTCCAAATTTGGACAAGGTTTCAGCAAGATCATCTGACCCCCTTTGAATATGTTTGAATTACATCTAAATCACACCCAGTGTGAAGTGAGCGGTGCTATTTATGAGTTAATTTTCATTAAGCGTCCCACAAAGCTTGGCCAATGTGACCCTGGCCATACTGTACTGTATGTACAAACAGACACCAATTTACCAATGACAGTCCGGACAGACACAGACAAAGCCATATGGAGGAGCGGTTAGCACCACTCAAAATATACAAAACATCTGAGAAAAGAAATTCGTACACACTAGCAGTGTCAGCGTCCACAAAGAGATCGGTCCAGCGGTTTACGAGATAAGCTCCAGACAAACACACACATGCATGCATGCATGCACGCACACAGACAAGCAACATAATAATGTACTCTACCTCACACCAAACGGCACTGACTAACCACAATGCTTGACTAATTACTTGCTCCATGTCTATGAATGGACGATTATACGTTCTGGCTCAGAAGCTCTCAGATTTGTAGTTTTTTTGTCAGAAGGGGACCATTATCTTTCTGGGCATTAAAAATGGGGGCATAACAAAATCTGGGTATTGCCAAGGTTTTTATTTTATTTTTAGCTTTTATTTTTTCAAACAAACAAAAAAAACTTTGCCTTCTGTGTCCCAGCATGTGTCTAGCTCACATCAGATCACATCATGTATTGTATCAATCCCTAAAATCCCATCCTTCCTGTTTTTCTTCATCTTGGTAGCTTAATAGATCTGGTAGATATAAAACATGAAGCTGCTGTACTTGTTTGTGCCAGTGCATGGGGAGCACATTTAGAACCAAACAATTCTTCCCACTCTGTGGCTTTGCCAGATGCATTCCATTCCATACAACCAATTTTGACATCTTTACTAACAGCGTGATCAATAATGTTGTTCTCGTGTTTCTCTCTCTCTCTCTCTCTCTCTCTCTCTCTCTCTCTCTCTCTCTCTCTCTCATCCAATCAGGGGCCCTCCCAAGCACAAGCCCCCACCCCCGGTGAAGCCGGGCAGCTGTACGGAGATGGTGAGTGGCTGTCACGCAATGTGAATCAATGCTTATTGTCATAACGATCATGGTCAACACACACACAGTCCATTTGGAAAGCCATAATGTGGGCTAATGGCTATCGACTGGACGTCCGAATGTGCTTGCACGTGTCAGAATAATTAGTTTGCTTGCAAACTGGTCCATTAGTGGAGCTCTTCCTTCTTGTCCTCCCGCAGTTGTCTTTTTCCTCTTCTCAAACTAAAGTCTTACAAATATCTGTGAATTAACAATTATATAAAGGCAATTCAATGCTGGTTCTGTTTTGTATTGGCCTTGGCCTTCTAAGATCCATCGCTAGCTCTCAGCAGCCAATGCCTTTACTCATAGAAACAGCCTTAAATGTCTGTGAATTAAAAATTAAAGACATTCTATGCTAGTTCTGTTTTGTATTGGCCTTGGCTTTCTAAGATCTATCGCTATACTGTAGCTCTCAGAGGTCAATGCCTTTACTCATAGAAACTGCCATGAGCCGATTTATACTTACTTAATCGCATACCAGAAGTATGCAACCAGCTCAGGCTGGTGGGTAGAGAGTAGAGAGTGCTGCCATTACTGTGGTGTCGACCCTACTTACAACCAGGCAAACCAATACAAAACACGCATGGCTTCCTGAGGCTGCCAAATGTTTCCAAAACCTACCGTGCTGTTCTTCGTGGGAACAAAGTCCTTTGGGTTGATATTTGTGACCACTATGTAGAACATCTTTGTAACTCCTACCTTCTGCATAGCAACAACAGACTAGAGTAACACCGCAGCCATGGCTGCCTGTGCCCTCTACAGGGGACTACTCCGGAAAACGGTCTATAAAAATGGGACTCAAAGTATTTTCAGTTGGCGGGTCTGCATCCAAACACATATTAATTTGTTTGTTTTCTTTGCTATGAAAAAGTTTGAGGACTACTGCTGTACGCAATGAAGTGCTTTAACGTTGTTTGTGTGGACAGAACAAGCTTTAACCTTGTGTTTGTGTGTAGCTGAACAAGCCAACAGAGCCTCCCATGAACACAGAGACTGCCCCACTCAGTCCTGGTGAAGTGTACTATGAACCCACTGGAGCAGAGCCTATCACGGTACACACACACGCATGCACGCGCGCGCCCACGCACGAACGCACGCACGCACGCACGCACGCACGCACGCACGCACGCACGCACGCACGCACGCACGCACGCACGCACGCACGCACGCACGCACGCACGCACACACACACACACACACACACACACACACACACACACACACACACACACACACACACACACACACACACACACACACACACACACACACACACACACACACACACACACACACACACACACACACACACACACACACACACACACACACATGCCCATACATAAACATACACAAATGCACACTGCAACATACTCACACAATTTTCCTCATCACTGTCTTGCTCGTTAAGCAAACTCACTCTCTCTCTCTCTCACGTACACACGCGCACGCACGCAGAGCACACCCAATAAAAAAGGGATATTAAAAAAGCAATATTATGTGTTTGATGTTTGGGCTTCACGCTCTCATTAATTTGAATGTGAAATGACACAAAGGTGATGAGGTTAAAATATAGACTGTCAGGCTTAATGTGTGGTTATTCTCAGCTAAATTAGATGAACAGTTAAGTCAGCTGTGGGGTTTTTCTCCTCTCTCGGCGTGTCAAATTATGTAGACAGAATGAGATCGTGTTTAATGAAGGGGTCATTTTTTTAATGCAGTCACGAAACTTTCCACTGACCTCTAAAAGTTGTCAACTCGTAAATTCCAACATACTCACCACCAGTTTCACCACCAGATACCACACAGAGAAATACACATTTTAAAATATGTGTATTTCTCTGCAGTGCTCTATTTAAAGTTTCATATTTCACCAAGCACCGTTGTTTCATTGTGTTTCACAGTTGTTCATAGTGCCTTTAGAGCCTTTTTACTGAATGAGCACAGTACAAGGTTTGGGTGCAATAATACAAAAATAAAACCACTATTATTAGAGCAGCCAATATCATGTCAATCTGACAAAGGCAGTATGCCTGCATAGTATACTGTACATCATGAATTACTGAAGAATATAAGCTACATAACATAACAGAATGAAATGAAATATATTACCTTGGTAATGCTTTACAATAAGCGGCATGCATACATTATGCATTTTACATTACATACAACTTATCAGAATGAACTAATGCCCATTGTTCATGAACGAACGGTAGAACTTAAACATGTAGGGCCTACTTTATGGAAAGTAATGATGCACATATAATGAAATATGCCAAATGAAGAAACACTTGCGTGTCGCCACCATTAAACTACCGCCAATCAAACATTGCCGACTGGCACAAGCATAACATTTTACAAAACAAGATATCAAAGGGCACACTCAAAACACAAATAAACAGAATACAAAAAGGGAAACACAGGATTATAAATTGCAACTCACTTCTGACTGATGCAAGAGGAGAAAAGGGGAAAAGGCTTGTTCACTAATTACCTGGCTGCAGGTGCATGCTCGCACCTGATGCACCCGTGCACAGACTTAACGAGCACACCAGACCTCGCTCATGGCCTTTTGTACACACATTCTCCCCAATATAGTTGTTGCCAATTCCCCCCGTGTGTGAATACCAGTCCCTGTCACTGCCAACCCTTACAGTCTTTGGAGCATGTAGACAACTAGCCTGGCGGGGCCGACGTCATACTGCGTTCACTCACTCATTTGTTCCACAGTATAACGTCTGGCCTTCGGCCTATTGGCAGCTTGAAAAGTGGGCGGGAGTACTTGCCTTGACAGACAGACTCCTCTAACCAATCAGCGTAGCATAACATCTCTCAGTCAGTCGGAAGAACGTCAAACAAACACGTCTTTTCGGCCTATAAACTCCACTAGCGCATCCCCCGTGTTCCTTTGTAATTGTTGTAATTGATTCCAACTCTGAAATAACTGCACTTATTGCTTGTTTTATGGTTGGAGCGTTAACTGTTGCATCGCGAGGGCAGCCATTGTTGTTTTGAAAATGCTGCAGGCTGCAGCATGCATCTACGTCACCGTCTACACATGGACCAATCAGGGAAATCTTTTCACTTGTTGTCAGGAAAGACAGCTACGTTTGTTGTGCGGAAGCAGTCACTGATTGGCTCCGATCAGAAAATAATCACAATACTCGCTGCCAATACCTGGAAGTCCAGACGTTATACTGTGGAACAAATGAGTGAGTGAACGCAGTATGACGTCGGGCCCCGCCAGGCTAGTAGACAACTACAGTAGTACTACATCAGGGGTCTTCAACGTTTTCAGGCCAAGGACCCCTTAGTTGAGAGAGATGAAGCAGGGACCCCCACTACCTTTTCATAGATTCCATATAGTTTCATTGTTTGACAGCACAATCATCAGTGTATTTTGGATTCATGTCAATTTATGTTTTCGGATATTTAACCACTTGAACCGTCAATACCTAATAAACTTGACCTTTCACTACTGCTTTTTTCCCTTTTCAGCTGAAAATATGAGCTTGTAGATCTGCTATTTTTGGCCAAAGTTCTCCGAATATGGATGCTAGGGTTCAAGTGGTTCATATACAAAAGGAGAAAAAAAAGTTATATCACTCAAAGATTTGGAGGACCCCCTGCAGTAACTCTGAGGACCCCCTAGAGGTCCCGGACCCCCTGTTGAAGACCCCTGCTGTACATGTCTTATTAAGCCTGGCTGTGGGCTTTATGGGCTTCCCCTGCCTCTCTGTAGCCTGGAATCCAGACTGATCCCCTCGTTTTAGTTTTTCTGACTGTGAAACTAAATGAGAAGAAATCAAAGGCTAGCCTATTTGGGCCTCCAGACCAACTCTCAACCCTACCTCGACTTTGTACTGCACTGTATCTCTGCAAAGCCTCAAGGCAGAAACACTGTACGATATGGAAGTAGTCTGGGACTCATCGGATCCCCCATGTACATATTTAGGCCCGATTAAACCTCTACTCTGATAGATTCTAATTGGGTTGGGTGAATGAGATTAATGACCCAAATGATCCTCTCCTCTCCTCTCCTCTCCTCTCCTCTCCTCTCCTCTCCTCTCCTCTCCTCTCCTCTCCTCTCCTCTCCTCTCCTCCAGAACCTGGATGACGATGGAAACAACCCGGGAGGAGGTGGAGCTCTGAACGGCGGCGCCCCGGCGGTCTTGTTGGAAGACAATGTCAAAGACCACAAAGCCCTGGCTGCCGACGGCTTCCTGGACAAGGACCTGGAGGCGGCAACCGACCGCGACACGCCGGGCGCCAACATTGCACGCGGGGAGAGCTTCGTGTCGGCCGCCATGTACGTGTAAGCCATGTCAGCTGGAGAACAACATACAAGTTACGTGACGCAGGCGAGTTCCATATCATCTACAGTGAATTGACAGGAGAAGAAGAACACTCTCCCCATCAACCACTTGTACATTTACAAGCATCTTTTCTTTCTTTTTGACTTGGGAACAGCGAAACGTTGACCTTTAATGTTGTTTTCTTTACCCGATGCTTGTTAAGACTATGGAGGAAATGTTTCCTTAAGTTATTTGTCCATCACTTATCCTGAAAATGGCTGGCTTTGTTTGTGCATTTCTCCCTGATTGAGTGCGTGCTCCCGTCGCTTTATGTGGGTTGTGCGCTCGCTGAGGCGCTAAATATTTCACCATCGAAACCATGCACTGACAAACACGTCGCCAACACCGTTGTCAGTATACTCAATAAGATCCCCCATGTACATCTTTTTATGTCAGTTCCAGGCCCACTCGACTGCCTGCTGAGCTCCAAAGCAGGCAGAGCTACAGCTCACGGGAGCAAACAATAGAGCAACGATACTTGTGGTGTTGCCGTGCTATTGTGAAAACACCCACTCACCACAGCATTCACCACACATACCCACAATTACCCTTCTGTCAGGAACCACTCACGTCATTAACCATTTATTGCAAATGGAGATGGCAGTACATTTGGGACGTGCCTGTATTTTGCTACTCTTGGGAATACTCCCTGCTGCAGCAGCATAACAACATGAAGTACTGTACACAGCACAGGATAAAACATTCAGGTTTGCTTTGCGTATCCCCACAGGAGGATTAATGTACAACTGAAACCCATTCAGGGTGCGTATAGGGCAGAACCAAAGCAGGTGGAGGCTGGGTTGGAGGATGTTATAACTTTATATACATGTGAGCGCAGAGAGGGAACGTGAGCGTCACGTCATCTTGATTTTGGCTACCAATCAGTGAACTGAGAGAGTAATGGAATTGATGGGTTAGCTGTCAGCTGAGACGCCGCAGGACACTTTGACCGTCCTGCCAGATCTAGCTCATTTTATTAGAAAGAGATCTGCAGCTAGCCTGCTACTGTACGAGGGAACCAGAACTAAATTATTTTAATATGTACTTGTACACAAGATTTTGTGAGCCAGTATATTTTAGAATTGAATATTATAGAATGTTTTAAGCAAGGCATAATGACAGGAAATTCCTTTCTTTTTTTTTCATTTCAAATTCATGCTGTATTGGTCCTTGAGATTTGTATGGTCGACCATGTGAAGGTATCCTTGCAGTCTCACAGTCGTAGTCACAGGCACAATCATAGAGTTGCATTGGAATTCTAATATAACTATTATCACAACGGCTCAATGTTGTCGCATTACAGGCAAAGCACTGAAAGACCCAAGTGAATGAATGAAACCCCTGCCGATACCATAAGCAACCATATAATGTTTACCAATTGCTAAGGGGGAGGATGGGGAACACAAGAAAGACAAACTTGAACACATCGCACTGAGAACACAGAATCCTGCATCTCTCTGCTCCTATGTTTTTCTCTGCATCTTTTTGCTCATAACATTCCACTTCAGTTCTTACTGAGTATACTATGGACTTCAGGTTGTGACTGGTATTCGTACTAACAAGCCATTTTGAGGTTAGCTGATGTGCCAATGCGGAAACGTATTCACTGTAACCGTGCCGAGCAACTCGCAAAGAATACGCCTGGAATTCAAAATGTCTTCTTTTTGTATAATTTAGACAGTCCAAGGTGTCCAGATAATCTGATAATATCTGGTAAGTCAGGTGCACATGATGTTGACTTTTGGTATGTAGAATAAACTGAGTTATTCCCATGAACTAACTACGAAACAGCCATTTGCTAGTACTCTGGTGTGATGTTAGCAAGTACAAATGTACTCCACTAAAATGAGGCAGTAATTGGCATTCCCAGTGAATCAGCCGTAACATAGCATATGCAATGTGATATTTTGTGAAATAACCATATAAAAGGCCACAGAATATCACGTTTCATGTGTTTACCTCTAGATTAATAGACTGCCCTGAAAGGGGTAATCACAACAACGCATGGACCTGGAATGAGCCATTCTAAATTCAGGCCCATTCCAGTTCTTTGGGTAAAACATCAGTCACCCCCACTGCGGTCCCACAGCAGGGGCAGTCAAAATACTGTGTTTGAAATCGTTTTTTTCCCCAAAAGTAAAAACACTGCGGTTGGTTGGGCTTGAATTACATTCAGTGCAGCTGTCAGCTAAATTGGAGTCCAGGAAGCACAAAGCCTCTCGTTCGTCTTGGCTCCCCTGGTAGTTTCAATTAATCACTCAAAATGTTTGAAATGATTTCAATAAAAAGTTGGGCCTCAGCAATGACTCTGATAGTTGGCCTTCCCCCCCTAGACTTGCCAAGAAAAATAGAAAGACGCCTGGCAATGGTCCAATAAAACAGCATTCAGCCTTTATAATGATGTTGTCATGAAAAAAAAACTCTTCCCTTTTCAGCCCAAAACAACTGTCAGTGCACTGCACTCCTCATTGCTTTTGAAGCTCAGTAACCTGGGAACGTTGCAAGTGTTGCGACTGCGATTCATACTTGCAGTTTCAACTTGCAAGAGGCTGCCTTTTTGGGAAGACTAAACACAGCATCTTGGTTTATTGCAGACTAGCCGGTCCCCCCTAATAACTAAGAAACCATATCACAAATCTTGTCCAAAAACAGAGGATGTAATTTCAGTGTCACAGTCATAACATTCAGTGTATATTGGAAACCTACTGCCACTACTGCCATTTTAACAGTCCAGTTAAAATGGTCTTGCTCCCCAATGTGTGCTGAACATTTTACTTACAGGGGTAAGTAATATGGAATGATGTATTTTCTAACTTAGCCGACTGTCCACATGTGATAGCTTTGTGCGAAAATGTCACTGATGATGAGCAAGAACTATGCCTAACTGTAAGAAATTGGTCTTTACCAGATGTCAAAGAGTATGAAATGATCAACAAACACTGTAAATATACTGTTGATGATTAATATATTGTTGGTGAAAATGTGTACACATAAAAAAAAAAAAAGAAGTGTAGGTGTTTCCAGTGCCTCTGTACAGGGCAAAGGCGATTTGTCAAAATGTCAAATTGCGAGAAAAAAAAAGAAATGTATATTACTATTTTACTTTTGACGGGTAAACTGAGGTTGTCACTTAAAAAAAGAAGAAAAAAAACTATTTTATTTGAATATATAAAAAACAAAATGGTGTGGATTTTATTCCTTGTTCTTATTACTCTGCATGGCATGATCAATGGCTTGTTGAAAACACTTTCCCAAGGCTGTTGTTGGCGGAATTCTCCTCTCCATTTTTCACAGCCAAATTTGAATGTCTGAAATGTTTGTCTTCTGAAGCCCATCCATCCCATAGCATTCTTCTCACTCACTCTCACCATGAACATTCCCATATCGATGTCGACAGGGCGGTGGAGAGGGAAGTTTGTCATGCAAAAGGCTCGGCAGGCAGGCTGTCTTGTTGCGCGAGGCCGATGGCGTAGATGTAGCTCGCGTGAGATCGCTATCTCTCGTCTCACTATCACACGAGTGCACACTCGCACGCACACAACGCACATACGCACACGATGTGCACACACACACACACACACACACACACACACACACACACACACACACACACACACACACACACACACACACACACAGCAGGCATTCCATCTCACTTTCTTGTTGCGCTTCTCGCTGAGTTTTGCCCAAGAGGTGAAAAGAACAAATCTCGTCGAGGTGACAGACGGTGGCGTTGCTGTTGTTGTTTTTCTTTTCTTTTCTTTTTCTAAAGAAATAACGGAGCACAAAGTCACGACCAAAAGCACATATTCTTGCCATGTGTATATAATTTAGTTTTGTAAATAGATTAATATGTGTGATATAGGTGAAAGCAAGGTCATGGTGGACGGGAAGACAAAGAAAATGATTGGACACTAGCAAACAAAAGAAAAGGGAAAGAGAGAAAGAAAGTATACATTCACTGTCTCATATTATATTTTAGTACAGCTCTCCTCACAGCATTCACTCACTGTCTTCAAGGTCGCAGCATCAATGCAACGTTTCAATTTAGTTGTGCTTTTGATATTTGTGACAATCATGTTTTTTAGAATTATGCGTCACTATAGCTTTGGTGGTGGAGCTTTGGCCTCATATTTGCCTTGTTTTTATTTTTATTTTTCCCCCTGTGTATGCTTTTTGTGTCCAAATGTGCTTACTTTAAATAAAGGGAATATCTGCATGCTGAACGGACCTATTCGATTAAAGCTAATTCCTTGTTTTGCAAGAAGAGTCGAGCCTAATTTATACTCCGTAGACGGTGCCGCTCGCTGAAAACAACGCGTTGCAATGCGAATTAAGCTTCAGGCCACCACTAGTACACGTGTACAGCTATTTGACTCATGCAGTGTCAGACAATCACATAGGACTAGGCCTACTGCGTATTTTAAAGCGCTACCGCAGATGGTGAGAAGCTCTGGAAAAGGGGGGAGGGGGGGTGAATTGTGATTATAAGTGGTTTTTGTTATACTGTATTATATATACTTTCTGTCTTAATTCAGTCAAATGCTACAGTATACGCTACATGCACAATGTTTTTATGCATTTTTGCCACCAAATAGTCACCATTAAAATTCTGCAAAATAAAGACATCCCCCCATGTGACACAGCAAACCTTTAATATAGTTGCATTTCTGTTATCTGCCTCAAAGCAACCCTTTGGTCATGCGCACAGCCGCATGCAGAGCCCAAAGTATATAGGGTGCATTTAAAAGAGTTGTTCCTCTGAGGGCAGTGAGGAATGATTAGGTTTAAACGGGTCTGGGGTTGGAACTGAGGTTGTTGTTCAGAATGGCAACTATCTGTTTACCACGGCTGTCCATTTATTTTTAGTGCGGCGCCATTAGCTTAACTGAAGATTAACTAAGGAAGTGGCGAGGGAGATATCGTGGGGGCCCTTGGTGATTTCAGCGGTATTAACTTTTTACATCGACGAGGCCCTGGTTCTATAGCACTTCCATCAGAGAGGCTTTGGGGTTTGCGGTTTTCTGCCAGGCGCTTTGCTTCATCTCTGTTGCTCCCTCCCTGTGTTATTACGTTTGATGCCAAACATACAAGCTGTGAATGGTGCGATACATACTTAGTGTTTTGCTGAGTCACTCGCAACCCCCGTTCCAGGGACATGCTGGGCCCCTGATTCAGCCCGGGGAAAAAGAGAGGCCCTCATTGCGCGCTATAGAGAGAAAGATCTCTCTATAGCGCTGCTGCTACTCAAAGATTTGCCATTTCAGATCATGACAAGTGACAAGCCAGTGGGACAATTACATGAGTTATATTTCGTTGTTGTCAGGTGGAAACCTTGTATGTCCAAAACCGTTTGTTTTGTATTTATCATTTTAGAAATTATTTAAACTAGTGAAAACAGCCGATCTACAAGCTTGTAGATCGGCTGTTTTCACTACTTTTGTGCGACGGCCTTGTATGATGAAGCAGGGCTTTGCTTTGCGAAAAAAAGTTACACATTTGAAACTTGGAGATACAATGTTTCTGCCCGACAGTGACGATTTACCCAGCCCCCAAAATGGAACGAAGGCCGACATTTTATTTTTAATTCTTTCCTAATGGCCGGCCTGGACCGGCCGGGAATGAACCGGTCGTTCGGGAGTTGTCCCGCTTTTCCCAATGGCCAGCACGTCCCTGCCACCACTGTTCTTTTCCTCCCCTCATATGTACAGTACTATGTATTAACCCCCCCCCCCCCCCCCCCCCGCCGCCCGTCCTCCGTCCTCCACCCCCGCAATTCCATCCATCGTCATCACATGCTTTTCATCATGGAGCCAGACGTGCCTTCTTTAGGTTATTTTTAGCCTTTCATTTCTCACATCTCTTCCTTTTGTCTGAACAGTGTGATGCGAGGAGGAGGGGAAAAAAACAAACTTGATGCAAGCAGAGCAGGTGGGGATGTAAGGGGCGGGGTCACCTTTGATGTCGGCGATGCCGGGAAAACACTGGAGATGTAATCATTTTGTGTGCGTTTTATCTTTTTGTTGTTCTTTTATCTTGTTTATCACAGACCGACGTTTGTTAATTTTGTATTTGCTTTTTTGGGGAAATTGTTACTGTACATGTTTTACAGATCATTGTCTTGTCAAATAAAATGTAAGCCAAAAGCAGCGTTGTCTTGTTCAATTACTAGTGCTTTGAGTGTCTCAATCCCTTCTCTCGGCAGGCACCAAGTGTGCAGACTGGAACTAGACTGCACCCTGTCCAGGTGCCAACTTGTTTTTTGTGCACTCGTGGCCAAGTATGGCCGGCCTACTTTTGCGCCTTTTTATTTATATAACAGATCGTCACCAAGAATGCTGGTCCCTCATTGGCGTCACCAAGAATGCTGGTCCCTGATTGGCTACAGGCGTAAACACAGATACGCGACTGATGCGTGACAGATACACCAAAACGCAGTACTTTCACACTTTCACGCTGGTGCAGGTATATAAATATACTGGAAACCTGGTAACTCTACTTTATCCCTGTGTCCTCTGATCATGGATGGATGGAATGGACATACCGTACTGTAAGAGAATAGTCATGTCACAAATTACTTGAGTTATGAGTCATGTTTCCATCTGTATAATTATAATTTATAACTATAACAGATGAAAACATTAGACTAAATCAGTGGTTCTTAACCTTTCTAGGCCACGACCACACAAAATGATCATATTTGAACTGAGGACCACCTAAAATAATCATTTGAACTGGGGACCATCCATATACAAATCAGGATGTACAGTAGAATGGACCAAAAAGGGAATGTTCCTTCACTGTAAGATCAACTTCTATGTCTTTACTTATTTATATCTGTCTTCCTGGCACAGGGTCACTTTGGAGTTGATTGCCGACAGCGATTTCTGCTGTTTAGCCACTGCAGTTCATATGTGACGAGACAAACTGATACGTTGTCGCCAAGCATTATTGTTCACTTGTGGGACTAATTAGTCATATCGCTTAGGTTCATTGTGGGCTCAGGCAGGTCCTGATCTTTGACGAGATGGAACTTGAATGTGGGGAACGTCTCTTGTCAAGAGATGTTTGACTCAAACCAATAGACACACCGTGATGTGACGGAGGTTAATCTTAAATGGTTTAACAGTGATGACAGCCCACCCACAATTAGAGGGGCCGTTACAGAACGGTTGTTGTGTGAACATTGTTTGCCATAGATGGATTATGTCTGGCTTTAAACATGGTCTCTAGATTGTAACGGGTGTTTGTCTAATCTTTTTTATTAATTTTATTTTTATTTTATTTATTTTTGGGGGGGGGGGGGGGCTTTTAGGTCGTCCAGATCGGGAATCGAACCGGCGACACCGCCAGGCATCAATGCCTATGTGGAAATGCCTAAGCGGTATGCGCTTTGTACCAGTAGGCCAGCGGGCGCCCTGTGTTTGTCTTATCATGTCACAACATGATGTTTGTCTTGTGTGTTGTACACATGATTAGAAGTGACATTTCTTCCTCTGCCTAGTGGGAATGTGTGTGCACAATTTCACCAAAATTGCATGTCGTGTTCATGACATTTTGTTCAAAACTAACCAATCCTGCAAACTTTGGAAGCCAATCCTAGCCAATCAGGATGGACAAATCCATGTCGATCACATGACTGTAGAGATACTGTCTACCGATTCGTGTGATTTTTGGAAAAATCTGTGGGTGTACTGTCCAAAAATGTGTTTTGCTCAAATCGGCCTCATGGTGGGGCTAGAACAGGCCCATGTGAAAAATGTCGAGTAGAGGTTCTGAATTGGTGTCCAGGGAGTGTGTGTGCACAGTTTGGCTGCGACCTGGCCAACACCGCCAGAGAATAGCTGGTAACAGACGGACGGACGGGCGGCCTTCAGGCCTGGCGGAGACAATAGATGTGAGTACTTTTTCCACCACTGAAACCATGCAGCTTTGTCTTCCAACAACTCTGGTTCTTTGTTGGTCTGTCCTCTATCTAGTGGAATGTGTAGCAACTCTTTGAATTGTGCGGCTATAGCCGCGGCCAGCAGCACAGCAACTTGTATTGTAATCACTGGCGTCTGTCTGTTTCCCACAGCAGTGACAACTTGGACAGTTTTAATTCCATTTGGCAGATGAGTTTGGGCCGGAGGCTGAGTCTGCTGCTGCACCAAACATTTTACTGCTCATATTATACACTGTAGGCTACAATGTGTGGATAAAGGACTTTGACTCTTTAAATCCTAAGTGCTAATTTAACTTGGAGGAGTGTAAAATTTGATAGATTGGTTAATCTCTTACGCTCTCTGTGTTAAAACACATCTACTGCCAAACATAACTTTCCCGAGATTTGGCTGAATGTCTCCCACTGCCAGAACTCAGGAAACTTCGTTGTGTTATTAATTGTGGGCTCGCCTGGAAGGCGAGCACACGTATGTTATCTTCATTATTTATTTATTTATTTATTTATTTATAGCTATATGTGTATCTCCTCAAAACTTTGGCGCGCTTCATCTCTTAAACGCTTACACCTTTCAACACCATTCAAATTTTTATGTGTTCAGCTTACTGAGGACACGTGTGCTTGTACTTTTGGTTTTGAAATGTTTTGTAGTATAAATATAAAAAAATAAAAATGTTTAACTTTAAACACCCAATGCATTTCCAATGGGTTTAGTGAGTGGGGACAGAGTGGAGAGAAGGATAATAGACCCATGTTTATGTTAAGGCGCTGTGGCTGCAGTGTTCACACTTCAGATATGCTATCTATATCATTGCGTTCACACAGGTCTGCTCTCTGATTTGATCCAAATGTCTAAGCTGTGTGATGTATAAAACTATAGTTATAGTTAAAACTATAAATAAATGTCCCTCTCCACTCTACTGATTACACAGCTGTGATCAAGAATCAAGTCCGGGCGATGGGATGTAAATCCCATAGCCATATATCCTAGAGCCCGCAGGGACAGTCAGCCATATTAGTGGTTGTTGTTGGTTGTCAGGGAGATATCAAAACCAATGCATTTCCAAGTCAGATCCACAAACACAATAAAAGCCATGCTCCACTCCTCAGTCTGGAGTGGCCACATAGAAGAACGCCTTGGTTATAGACATAGTGGAGGACAGATGTGATCTGGGATTGTTAGCCTACAGTATATGCACTCAATATACTCCACTACAGTTGGAGTCCATTTGACAGTTGCTGGTTCCCAAACACAGAATCAAAAATGTAGATCTAGAACACATAGAATATGTACAGTACAGTAAGGTTCAGTAGAGTACAGTAAAAGTACAGTAAGGTTCAGTAGAGTACAGTAAAGTACAGTAAGGTACAGAAAGGTACAGTACAGAAAGGTACAGTAGAGTACAGTACAGTAAGGTACAGTAAAGTACAATACAGTACAGTAAGGTACAGTAGAGTACAGTAAAGTACAATAAAGTACAGTAAAGTAGAATAAAGTACAGTAAGGTACAGTGGAGTACAGTAAAGTACAGTAGAGTACAGTAAAGTACAGTATAGTAAGGTACAGTAGAGTACAGTACAGTAAGGTACAGTACGGTACAGTAGAGTACAGTATAGTATAGTACAGTAAGGTACAGTACAGTACAGTAAGGTACAGTAGAGTACAGTACAGTAAGGTACAGTAGAGTACAGTAAAGTACAGTAAGTTACAGTAGAATACAGTAAAGTACAGTACAGTAGAGTACAGTAAAGTACAGTGAGTTACAGTACAGTACAGTACAGTACAGTACAGTACAGTACAGTAAGGTGCAGTACAGTATAGTAAGGTACAGTACAATACTGTAAGGTACTGTACCTTACAGTACCTTAAAGTATCCTATTTGTTGGGTTGGAAGCGAGCCCACACTGTTTCGAAGGAACAGTATTTCTAGTTTTATTTAATATTTATAAAGGATATCAAAAGAATTATCGCCACAACGTATTGCTGATGTGCTTCCGGTCTGCGGCGGATACAGAAACCGATTTTCCATTGACTCCCATTCTAAAGCTTGCAGGAAAACGCCATTTTCTCTTTTTCACCTTCCTGCCAGTCCCTTCGATAGGAAATCAGGCTAATTCGCTAGCTTGTAGCTCTGCGATATAGCGTTTGTGCATGTGCATCGTGCACGATGGACACATAAAATAGTGTGGCAAGACCATGGTTCGTCGAGTTCTGATCTTGCAGAACAGTTAATACTGAGGATTTTACTGTCGATTTTAAATGTTTGGAGATCAGTCAAGGTCACTGTGTGAAACATAGCCTATAGCCTCTTCAGGCCTATACATTTCTGCTATTTTCAAAAATGTTATACATTTGAAAACTTGTGATATCACATTCGGTATAATCTTACTTTCTACTTTTGGTACTTTACACGTTTTGATACAAATACTTTTGTACTTTTACTCAAGTCATTTTTTAATTCCGGACTTTTACTACTGCAATGTAACATTTGGGTGTCATCTAGTTGTTGTTGCGGCTGCAGCCTTCTGCCTGAGATGAGTTTAACTATAGGCCTACTAACTATTGCTTGTCACATATGTGTAGCCCCAGCCCCGCAACAGCCCTGCCAATCGAGCTCAGCTCTATTGGCACAGTGGTTTGCGTGTTGGACTGGCGAGTGGCAGAGTGGTGTTCAATTCCCGCTCCTGCGCATCACTACATGCGCATCACTACATATGCACCAGGCACCTTATGACTCTGACTCGATTGGCTGTATTTTAAGTTACTTTCTATCTTCATGCCTCAGGTTTAGATAGAATCTATGGATGTATGGATGGATAGATGGATAGGTGGATAGATGGATAGATCCAACAGTGGTAGAACGTAACCAATTACATCTACTCAAGTACTGATGTGGTAGAGAGGACTGGCAAACATATGATCAAACCAAGTATTCTACATTCTCTTAAGTGTGAAAACTTCATTTTACATAAGTAATGCTGATGTTTAACAATTGATGCATTATATGGGGACCCCCAGGACTTCCACTCAAGGACCCCTGATGGTGCTTGAACCCTGCCAATGGCCTAGGCTCCAAACATAGCTCAAGATGTTATTTTATGGTCTTCACCACTCCTCCACCAATCTCCAATGCAGTTTCTGTACAGTGCAACAAAAATCCCAAATAGCAAAAATAAAGTTGGCCAAAAATCAAAAATAGAGAACAAAATACAAAACCTAGCAAAAAGAAAAACAACAAACCACTGCACTAATAGGCTAGAGGCCCTGGCGGTTCTCTCACTGAGATGTATTCATATTGATCTGCTGAGCATAACTGAAGTGCCTGTGTTAGCAGCCTCCCTTTAGGAGTGGATTTTACCCATAACACAGAACCAATTATCTAGGAAATAGCTGATCTACAAGCATACAGTCACCTATGAATAAAGTACCACTTAAATACATGTTAGGCCTATACAGCGTTTCACACTCCAGTGACTCCACATCATCATTTTGGTTCGAATTCCTTTACAGAGACGTTGGAAATACTTTGCTCATTTGTCATTGTGAAACACCCCTCCTCCTCTACAGTACTGGTACCTTCTACCCCTATTTAAGTGGAGTGGTTCAGCCCTGCTCTGTTTGACTGTTCCACAGAGAAGTGGCTAGCCCAAGCCCCCAGAACGGCTTGTAAATATTGAAGCAGCCGCCCTACTGGCCAAAGCTGGAATTTCAGGCGGGGTGAAACATACATGCACGAGCATAAGAGTGCGGCGCTGGGGTCTACAATAGGGTTCAATGGACGTCGACGTCGTTCGTGACGTCATTCGTGACGTTTGGCTCCACTGCGTAGTGGAGCCATTCCCCAGAATGCACCTGGATTAGCTACATGCTAGCACGTAGCCGTTGCTTCAAAACGCCACTGAGCACTTGCATTGAAATGATAGTGGGGGCGGGGCTCGTCCACTCTCTATTTTATATATACTCTATGGGCTAGCCTCGTAACCTCCCTCTTCCTGAAAGCTTTTCATTTGTTTACGGAAGTTGGTCGTTTAAGTTGGTCGTTTATCGGCTAAGAAGTGCCAGCACTGCAGAGGAAAAACAGGCGACAAACAATGAGCCACAAACACAGGTTAAAATAAACTGAATGTTTGACCCCTGCAGTCTGTGTGTATCATTTCAGAATCAGAACAGAATCGGAACAGAATCAGAACAGTATTGACATTTTGTTTGGACATGCCACGCTATGCACACTTCACAATTGCTTTCGAACCAGCCGGTGGTGACTGATTAGAAACGGACGCAGTGTGTGTGTGTGTGTGTGTGTGTGTGTGTGTGTGTGTGTGTGCGCGTGCGTGCGTGTGCAACGTCTTTAAGCAGAGCGTATGTGTATAGCCGCAAATTGCAACACTAGATTTTTTTTTATAATCGGATGAATCTAGGGTTGCAATACCTCCCATAGGGATCCAATGAATCAAAACAGTTTTTGTCTCCACCAGCCGAAGGCATGGGGGAGAGTATGTTTTCCCCTTCGTCCGTGCGTGCGTCCGTCCGTCCGTGCGTCCTCGCAGTTTGTGAGCAGCTAATCTCAGTCGCCGTTGGCCCGGTCGCTGCCAAAGTGAGCACACACATTCCCTGGATGCCAATCTAGAACCTCTGCCCTAAATTTTCTGCCCTTTTCTAGCGCCACCTAGTGGCCGATGTTTGTAAAACACATTTCTGTGCACTACTCTTACAGATTTTGTCCAAAAATCCTACGAATCGGTAGGCAGTATCTCGACAGTCATGTGATCGACACAGATCTGTCCGATTTTGCATATTCCATTCTGATTGGCTAAGATTGGATTCCAAAGTTTGTAGGATTGAGCTGTTTTGAACAAAATGCCTCAAATCCCAAACGCAAAGTGCAATTATCATGAAATCGCGCACACACGTTCCCACTAGGCCGAGGAAGGAATGCCACTTGATTTTTTTTAAATCAGCCTCATGGTGGCGCTATAACAGGGCGATTTGTGGTTTTACCTATAACTTCACCGATCAGTTTCAAACTTTGTAAGCGCACTCCCTAAAGGCTAAGGATAAACCTTTGCCCTGCATTTTTCACATCAGCCTTCTATAGCGCCACCTTTGGGCCGACTTATGTAAAACACGTTTTTGGATGTTCCTGCTTGAGATTTTATCCAAAAATCACGCAAATTTGTACACAGTATCTCTATAGTCATGTGATCAAGTCCGATCCGTCTGATATTTCATATTCCATCCTGATTGGCTAATATTAGCTTCCAAAGTTTACAGGATTGCTCAGTTTTTGAACAAAATGCCTCAAATCATCAATGCAGCTTGCGATTACCGTGGAATTTGACACACATATTCCCACTAGGTCAAGGAACAAATGCTACCTTTTTCACATTGGCCTGTTATAGCGCCACCAGCAGGTAGACTTTAGCAAAACACATTTTTGGAACACTCAAATCATGCATGCAGCGTCCGATTGCCATGAAAGGTCTAATGTGAAGAACATATGCCACCCTTTTCACATTGGCCTATTATACAGTAGCACCACCAGGACGCACGGCCTGGTGGAGACCTGTGCTCGGAAGAGCACTGCTTCTAGTTTGCTATCTGATTGTATTAAACGACTTCAAACTCACCAATATTGTGGCTCTATGGAAAGCTTGGAATTTACTCTTGCTATCTGCAAAGTGTTTGTTTCTGAAAAATCCACCGTATAATTGTTATGATTTATTTTCTGTCAAGAAATCCGAGCAGACATGGTTTATTTTCTAAGTGTTGAACTTCGGAAGCGCTCGTCAGTAGTTATATAGGCACACATTTTTTCTATAAATAGCCCTTCTAAAAATAGCCCTTCTAAAAATAGCCTATAGGCACAGTTTTGTTCTAAAAATAGCCCTATAGGCACAGTGTTGTTCTAAAAAATAGCCCTATAGGCACAGTTTTGTTCTAAAAATAGCCCTTCTAAATTTAGAATCTAATAATAGCACTTCTATTAATATAATGTTATTAATAGCATTATAATTAGAATTTATTAATAGCATTTGACAGCTGTTAGGGTGGGTGTGGGGGGGGGGGGTTAGAGGGGGGAGGGGGGGTTGTGATTGACAGGTGACAGCTGTGATTGACAGGGGTGTGTGTGCGTGTGCGCGTGCGTGTGCGTGCGTGCGTGTGTGTGTGTGTGTGTGGGTGTGGGTGGTCCGTAACAGGTGGGAGGTGACAATTCCAAGGTCAAGGTGGTGTATGCCATGGGGTATACAGTCAGCTCAATCGTTAGTGTATTTTGGATTCATGTCAATTTGTGTTTTTTGATATATTTAACCACTTGAGCCATCAAGTCTTAATAAACTACTTAGTTTGCTATTTTGTCTCCCCTACACCATACCTCTTTGCCGAAAATAACCAATTTACAAGCTCACATACATTATGCGCATGTAGATCTGCTATTTTGATATAGAATATTGGTCATCTGTTAGAGGGTCAGAGTTAGGGGGCTGACAGGTGAAGGGTGGGTGTGGGGGTTGTGTGTGTGTGGTCCGTGAGAGGTGTCAATTATCACGGTTAAAGGTGTTATCAGGGGCCATCGCTACCTTTTCAGAGTATCCTTATATTTTCATTGTTTGACAGCCCAATCGTCAGTGTATTTTGGATTCATGTCTAAGATAATTAAAGATAAGATAATTGTATTATACGGTACTTTATACTTAGTTTGCTATTTTGTCCCCCCTACACCATACCTCTTTGCCAAAAATAACCAATTTACAAGCTCACATACATTATGTGCATGTAGATCTGCTATTTTTGATATTGAATATTGGTCATCTGTTAGAGGGTCAGAGTTAGGGGGCTGACAGGTGAAGGGTGGGTGTGGGGGGTTGTGTGTGTGTGTGGTCCGTGAGAGGTGTCAATTCTCACTGTTAGAGGTGTTATCAGGGACCCCTTCAACCTTTTCAGAGATTCCATATAGTTTTCGTTGTTTGACAGCACAATCATCAGTGTATTTTGGATTCATGTCAATTTGTGTTTTTTTCAGATATTTAACCACTTGAGCCATCAAGTCTTAATAAACTATTTAGGATGGTATTTTGTCTCCCTACATCAAACCTCTTTGCCAAAAAGAACCAATCTACAAGCTCACAATGTCTCGCAGCGTGACACATTATGTACTTGTAGATCTGCTATTTTTGGTACTATACAGTTCTCAGAATATGGACACTAGGGTTCAAGCTGTTAATATAAAAAAGGATTGTAAGATTTTGAGGACCCCCTGTACTAACTAAGCAATCCAGTCCTTTGTTACATCATTGAGTATAATGGGTAATCTCTTCTAGACTATTATTATGTTCTAACATTCTATTCTATTAATATAATAGCTACTAATTTGTAATGGTGAATTCCATTTGAATCTGGTAGACATGGTTAGTATTGTATAATGTACATAATTGATAGACCTGATAATGTATATCAAAATTTTGATCCCCATCTTGACAAATATTGTCCACATCTTCAAGATGACATATGTCAGGGGATGCCCATGCACACTTTTGTGACTTGAGAGCTACTTTTAAGATGATCAGTTTCAACATGATCTACCTTCCAAAAAACATTGTATCTTAAGGGGGATTTGGAATACTGACACTAACGTTACATAAGACAAACATACTTACTGTAAATAGTAGGGGGAAAAATAAGGACATAGTAAGGGGGAAAAGTCTACAATTGGTTATTTACAGTTTACAGATCTACTATTTTCACTGGGGTGACGATGTATTATATCCATAAGGGGTTGCATAATATACTGGATATATCGTATGTTTTATCATATGGCTCGGTATGGCTATGTATGCAGAATTCATGGCATTAGCTGGGTGGTCAGTAGTGGTGTTGTATCTGTAAGATAATAAATGTAATTCTCATTAACATTACAAAATGAGAGAGGAGCCCAACTTGTAGATCTGCTATATTCACTAGTTTGACTAGGTCAACTACTTATAGTTTTATTGCTGTGCTCTAATCTGTGCTTTCAAGATGTTAAATGATTCAAAAGATCTATCTAACCACATCTTGATCACAAAGTGTAACTTAGTAATACATTTAACTTATTTTGGTTGTCTGCCAAACCATTTGGTCCCCAGTCATGTATATATAAGGTGTTTTCACTGTATGCAGTGATATTGGACATAACTGATAATACACATGAAATGTACTAATATTACAAAAATGATAGAGTGTCAGCTTGTAGATCTACTATTTTAACTGTTTCTGTGATATATTCTCAGCATAAATATGAGTATGATTGGTATAATTCCTAATCAAATCATAAGATAAGCACTAAAGCCATCATAATGTTAAAATTGGTAAATGATCATCCAGTTACTGTTTTATTAAAAAAGTCAGATCATTTTGTTACATGTCATTTCCCTATAGGTCTATTATTTCTTACCAGGCTACTGACTATCTCCACATTCAGTATTGGTAAAGGGGGGGCTGTTCTATTATGTTTATCGGATATTAAACCCCTCAGTTACAACTATGACCCATCCCATAACAAACATGTTACAATTATACCAACAAGGCGATGACAGATTGAAAATAAACTTATATTAGTGTTTTAACCACTTGAACCCAAATTGGCAAAAATGTCCGATCTACAAAGCTTATAGCTATAATGCGACAGACCTGGTACAGGGGTCTGTGAGAAAACTAACTCACACTTTTTGTGTGAACAAATCTCAAACAGCCCAAATATGAGGTCTCACTGTGTATAACCTTATGATATGCAAGAGACTAACCATGGTCATTCGATTTACATTATATTCACTAAAACATCCCATTACATGAACATGTTAACATTTTTTAAGTTTTTGTGACATTAGTCCAATACACTGAAAACATTTATTTGTTATAGTATATCATCTATAGATGGATTAAAAGACTAGCTATTCCTTAAATTGTACTAAACATTGCGTATAATCTAAAGATTTAACTATACATACAGCATCATAACCCATAGCATGTTGCCATAGCACATATTGTACGCTATTATGCTCCATGGTAGGCTGTTGTGATAGGATGTAATGTAATTACTGTGGATAGAATGCATGTATACTGCTATGCATTGGGATACATCCTATACTGCATAGTCTAAATGTACAGATTTCAGACCAGGGCTAAATGGGAAATGTTATGCATATGGCAGGGGGCCAGGACAGTGGTGGTTATCTACAAAGCTTACCTATAAGGTGACAGATCTGATACATTGGGTGGTTATGAGAAAACTATTTTACTCTTTTTGTGAACAAATCTCAAACAGCCTAGATATGAGGACTGATTGTATGTGTATCCATGTAATGTGTAATGATGCTTATTTCAGATGGAATTGCAAACCCATCATACAGACCTTTTTCTGAAATTATGTGTCAGATGTACTCATGGAGCACTAAGTTGACAGGTGTAGTAGGGGGGTATAGTTATATATGATAGGTTGAATCACTAACAAAGATTTGTGTATACGTTGTAAGTTGCTGGGGATAGGGTGATCACATATTATTTTGTGACAAACAATGAATCTGAGTATATGTAAAGCGGTATCCATATGAATTTCATCATACTGTATGTCCCATACATCCCCAATATTTTACCCATCATACACATTTGATACGGTAAATTTTCAGTATAGTGTATGTCTAAGATGACTATTTAGTGTGTTTTAAAAACAATTGTTCATTTTCACTTGTAGAATAGCCCACAATATTCTGAAATGTGGGGTATTATGGTCTTTGAATCAACACATACGTGTCCCCAAGCTCCTCAAGTCCCCAATAGTTTGCTGACCAGCCAAGCTTTATCACAGGACACATAATGTGTTATAGTTTTGAATACTACAACTGACATAGATATGAGGTATGAAGGATACTATTCAATGCTACCTGTCTATTTTCATCTCACTAGTGTTTCTCCCCATACAATTTAAATAAAACATTGCCCTCATACACTTCAACATAACTACACAACCCCGTACAGCATCAGCAAAACATAAAACTATGCCACATAACAAAAATATTACAAAAATAACACCACTAAGAATTTCAATCACCACTAAAACACACAAAACATAAAACTATGCAACATAACAGAAAATGTTTACAAAAATAACACCACTAAGAATTACAATCACCACTAAAACGCATAAAACATAAAACTTTGCCACATAACAGAACAATGTTATAATAATTACATCACTGAGAATTCCAACGAGCACAAAACCAAGCAAAAAACAGCAAATATTAAGCACATTAACCAAAACATCAAGTATAAAATAACATCACTAAGAATTACAACTGACACACAAACAAACAAAAAACAGCAAATATTACAAAAATAACACCACTAAGAATTTCAACCACCACAAAAACGCACAAAACATAAACCTTTGCAACATAACAGAAAATATTACAAAATAACCTCACTAAGAATGTTCAACTAGCACCTAAAACTTTGTAACATAACAAAAATATTTATAAAATAACACCACTAAGAATTACAACTGACACACAAACAAAAAACAGCAAATATTACAAAAATAACACCACTAAGAATTTCAACCACCACACAAAACATAAAACGCACAAAACATAAACCTTTGCAACATAACAGAAAATATTACAAAATAACCTCACTAAGAATGTTCAACTAGCACCTAAAACTTTGTAACATAACAAAAATATTTATAAAATAACACCACTAAGAATTTCAACCACCACTAAAATGCACAAAACATAAAACTTTGTAACATAACAAAAATATTTAAAACATAACACCACTAAGAATTTCAACCACCACAAAAACGCACAAAACATAAACCTTTGCAACATAACAGAAAATATTACAAAATAACCTCACTAAGAATGTTCAACTAGCACCTAAAACTTTGTAACATAACAAAAATATTTATAAAATAACACCACTAAGAATTTCAACCACCACTAAAATGCACAAAACACAAAACTTTGCCACATAACAAAAATATTATAAAACATAACACCACTAAGAATTTCAACCATCACTAAAACGCACAAAACACAAAACTTTGCAACATAACAGAGAATATTACAAAATAACCTCACTAAGAATGTTCAACTAGCACCTAAAACTTTGTAACATAACAAAAATATTTATAAAATAACACCAATAAGAATTTCAATCACCACTAAAATGCACAAAACACAAAACTTTGCCACATAACAAAAATATTACACAATAACCTCACTAAGAATGTTCAACTAGCACCTAAAACTTTGTAACATAACAAAAATATTACAAAAATAACACCACTAAGAATTTCAATCAGCACTAAAACGCATAAAACATAAAACTTTGACACATAACAGAACAATTTTACAAAAATAACATCACTGAGAATTAGAACTAACACAAAACCAAGCAAAAACAGCAAATATTGCGCACAAAACAAAACATCAAATAGTATAAAATAACATTACTGAGAATTACAACTGACACAAAAACAAACAAAAACCAGCAAATATTACAAAAATAACATCACCAAGAGATGTTTTATCACCACAGACATAACACGACTAAGAATTTCAATCACCACTAAAATGTACAAAGCATAACACTTTGGACACATAACAGAACATTTTTACAAAAATAACACCACTAAGAATTTCAACCAGACCCAAAACGCACAAAACATAAAACTTTGCCACGTAAAAATATTTAAAACATAACACCACTAAGAAATTCAAGCACCACTAAAACACACAAAACATACATCTTTGCAACATAACAAAAATATTACAAAAATAACACCACTAAGAATTTCAATCACCACTAAAACGCATAAAACAAAACTTTGCCACATAACAGAACAATTTTACAAAAATAACATCACTGAGAATTCCAACAAGCACAAAACCAAGCAAAAACAGCAAATATTGCGCACAAAACAAAACATCAAATAGTATAAAATAAACATCACTAAGAATTACAACTGACACAAAAACAAACAAAAAACAGTAACATTCAAAACATAACGCCACTAAGAATTTCAATCACCACTAAAACGCACAAAACATAAAACTTTGCCACATAACAAAAATATTTAAAACATAACACGACTAAGAATTTCAATCACCACTAAAACACACAAAACATAAAACTTTGCAACATAACAAAAATATGACAAAAATAACACCACTAAGAATTTCAATCACCACTAAAATGCACAAAATATAAAACTTTGGCCACATAACAGAACAATTTTACAAAATAACATCACTGAGAATTCCAACGAGCACAAAACCAAGCAAAAACAGCAAATATTGTGCACAAAACATCTTATAGCATAAAATAACATCACTAAGAATTACAACTGACACAAAAACAAACAAAAAACAGCAAATATTACAAAAATAACATCACTAAGAGATTTTTGAACTAGTTAAAATCAGACATTATATCAGCACTAAGCAATATCAGCACTAAGAATCTCAACTAGCACAAAACAAACAAAACTAATATTACCCCACAAACATCTCTAAGATATTTTTAACTAGCACAAATCAGACAAAACAAATAACAGCACTGAGAATTTCAACTAGCACCAAAACAAACAAAAACTAAATATTACTGCACAACATCCCTAAGAAAATTTAAACTAACAAAAATCAGAAAAATAACAGCACTAAACATTTCAACTAACACTAAAACACACAACAACAAAAACAAAAACATAATTGTCCTACATGGTTACATAATTTGTCCAGTATATGTCGACAAAAGGAACCGAGACATCACTGAGACATCTTGATTAGGCTCTGCAACTAATGCAGAGTCATTAGTTTGTTACTCATATTGTAAAGGGTATTGTTAATCTGTGGATTTTTAGATAAAAACATAATTCAGGGGTCAATGGGGGACTCTCTTTCATACATAATATCTCTTAGTTTCTCTATCCAATACAATGTCACTCATAATTTCTCAATTTGTTTCCCCCTCTAAGGTATAACAAATGGCAGACATATCTAACATGGCAGTGCTCAGTGCATCAAAATCGGGGACCTATGGTACAATACGTTGCGATTCCATACAATCTAACAATTTGGTAATACAACCAAAATGGTCACTAATATTATACAATGGATGATAAATCAAAATAGTCCATGTGTAAATCTGAAATCGTATATTATGTATGAAAGAGAGTCCCCCATTGACCCCTGAATTATGTTTTTATCTAAAAATCCACAGATTAACAATACCCTTTACAATATGAGTAACAAACTAATGACTCTGCATTAGTTGCAGAGCCTAATCAAGATGTCTCAGTGATGTCTCGGTTCCTTTTGTCGACATATACTGGACAAATTATGTAACCATGTAGGACAATTATGTTTTTGTTTTTGTTGTTGTGTGTTTTAGTGTTAGTTGAAATGTTTAGTGCTGTTATTTTTCTGATTTTTGTTAGTTTAAATTTTCTTAGGGATGTTGTGCAGTAATATTTAGTTTTTGTTTGTTTTGGTGCTAGTTGAAATTCTCAGTGCTGTTATTTGTTTTGTCTGATTTGTGCTAGTTAAAAATATCTTAGAGATGTTTGTGGGGTAATATTAGTTTTGTTTGTTTTGTGCTAGTTGAGATTCTTAGTGCTGATATTGCTTAGTGCTGATATAATGTCTGATTTTAACTAGTTCAAAAATCTCTTAGTGATGTTATTTTTGTAATATTTGCTGTTTTTTGTTTGTTTTTGTGTCAGTTGTAATTCTTAGTGATGTTATTTTATGCTATAAGATGTTTTGTGCACAATATTTGCTGTTTTTGCTTGGTTTTGTGCTCGTTGGAATTCTCAGTGATGTTATTTTGTAAAATTGTTCTGTTATGTGGCCAAAGTTTTATATTTTGTGCATTTTAGTGGTGATTGAAATTCTTAGTGGTGTTATTTTTGTCATATTTTTGTTATGTTGCAAAGTTTTATGTTTTGTGTGTTTTAGTGGTGATTGAAATTCTTAGTCGTGTTATGTTTTAAATATTTTTGTTATGTGGCAAAGTTTTATGTTTTGTGCGTTTTAGTGGTGATTGAAATTCTTAGTGGCGTTATGTTTTGAATGTTACTGTTTTTTGTTTGTTTTTGTGTCAGTTGTAATTCTTAGTGATGTTTATTTTATACTATTTGATGTTTTGTTTTGTGCGCAATATTTGCTGTTTTTGCTTGGTTTTGTGCTTGTTGGAATTCTCAGTGATGTTATTTTTGTAAAATTGTTCTGTTATGTGGCAAAGTTTTATGTTTTATGCGTTTTAGTGGTGATTGAAATTCGTAGTGGTGTTATTTTTGTAATATTTTTGTTATGTTGCAAAGATGTATGTTTTGTGTGTTTTAGTGGTGCTTGAATTTCTTAGTGGTGTTATGTTTTAAATATTTTTACGTGGCAAAGTTTTATGTTTTGTGCGTTTTGGGTCTGGTTGAAATTCTTAGTGGTGTTATTTTTGTAAAAATGTTCTGTTATGTGTCCAAAGTGTTATGCTTTGTACATTTTAGTGGTGATTGAAATTCTTAGTCGTGTTATGTCTGTGGTGATAAAACATCTCTTGGTGATGTTATTTTTGTAATATTTGCTGGTTTTTGTTTGTTTTTGTGTCAGTTGTAATTCTCAGTAATGTTATTTTATACTATTTGATGTTTTGTTTTGTGCGCAATATTTGCTGTTTTTGCTTGGTTTTGTGTTAGTTCTAATTCTCAGTGATGTTATTTTTGTAAAATTGTTCTGTTATGTGTCAAAGTTTTATGTTTTATGCGTTTTAGTGCTGATTGAAATTCTTAGTGGTGTTATTTTTGTAATATTTTTGTTATGTTACAAAGTTTTAGGTGCTAGTTGAACATTCTTAGTGAGGTTATTGTGTAATATTTTTGTTATGTGGCAAAGTTTTGTGTTTTGTGCATTTTAGTGGTGATTGAAATTCTTATTGGTGTTATTTTATAAATATTTTTGTTATGTTACAAAGTTTTAGGTGCTAGTTGAACATTCTTAGTGAGGTTATTTTGTAATATTCTCTGTTATGTTGCAAAGTTTTGTGTTTTGTGCGTTTTAGTGATGGTTGAAATTCTTAGTGGTGTTATGTTTTATAATATTTTTGTTATGTGGCAAAGTTTTGTGTTTTGTGCATTTTAGTGGTGGTTGAAATTCTTAGTGGTGTTATTTTATAAATATTTTTGTTATGTTACAAAGTTTTAGGTGCTAGTTGAACATTCTTAGTGAGGTTATTTTGTAATATTTTCTGTTATGTTGCAAAGGTTTATGTTTTGTGCGTTTTTGTGGTGGTTGAAATTCTTAGTGGTGTTATGTTTTAAATATTTTTGTTATGTTACAAAGTTTTATGTTTTGTGCATTTTAGTGGTGGTTGAAATTCTTAGTGGTGTTATTTTATAAATATTTTTGTTATGTTACAAAGTTTTAGGTGCTAGTTGAACATTCTTAGTGAGGTTATTTTGTAATATTTTCTGTTATGTTGCAAAGGTTTATGTTTTGTGCGTTTTTGTGGTGGTTGAAATTCTTAGTGGTGTTATTTTTGTAATATTTGCTGTTTTTTGTTTGTTTGTGTGTCAGTTGTAATTCTTAGTGGTGTTATTTTATAAATATTTTTGTTATGTTACAAAGTTTTAGGTGCTAGTTGAACATTCTTAGTGAGGTTATTTTGTAATATTTTCTGTTATGTTGCAAAGGTTTATGTTTTGTGCGTTTTTGTGGTGGTTGAAATTCTTAGTGGTGTTATTTTTGTAATATTTGCTGTTTTTTGTTTGTTTGTGTGTCAGTTGTAATTCTTAGTGATGTTATTTTATACTTGATGTTTTGTTAATGTGCTTAATATTTGCTGTTTTTTGCTTGGTTTTGTGCTTGTTGGAGTTCTCAGTGATGTAATTATTATAACATTGTTCTGTTATGTGGCAAAGTTTTATGTTTTATGCGTTTTAGTGGTGATTGTAATTCATAGTGGTGTTATTTTTGTAAACATTTTCTGTTATGTTGCATAGTTTTATGTTTTGCTGATGCTGTACGGGGTTGTGTAGTTATGTTGAAGTGTATGAGGGCAATGTTTTATTTAAATTGTATGGGGAGAAACACTAGTGAGATGAAAATAGACAGGTAGCATTGAATAGTATCCTTCATACCTCATATCTATGTCAGTTGTAGTATTCAAAACTATAACACATTATGTGTCCTGTGATAAAGCTTGGCTGGTCAGCAAACTATTGGGGACTTGAGGAGCTTGGGGACACGTATGTGTTGATTCAAAGACCATAATACCCCACATTTCAGAATATTGTGGGCTATTCTACAAGTGAAAATGAACAATTGTTTTTAAAACACACTAAATAGTCATCTTAGACATACACTATACTGAAAATTTACCGTATCAAATGTGTATGATGGGTAAAATATTGGGGATGTATGGGACATACAGTATGATGAAATTCATATGGATACCGCTTTACATATACTCAGATTCATTGTTTGTCACAAAATAATATGTGATCACCCTATCCCCAGCAACTTACAACGTATACACAAATCTTTGTTAGTGATTCAACCTATCATATATAACTATACCCCCCTACTACACCTGTCAACTTAGTGCTCCATGAGTACATCTGACACATAATTTCAGAAAAAGGTCTGTATGATGGGTTTGCAATTCCATCTGAAATAAGCATCATTACACATTACATGGATACACATACAATCAGTCCTCATATCTAGGCTGTTTGAGATTTGTTCACAAAAAGAGTAAAATAGTTTTCTCATAACCACCCAATGTATCAGATCTGTCACCTTATAGGTAAGCTTTGTAGATAACCACCACTGTCCTGGCCCCCTGCCATATGCATAACATTTCCCATTTAGCCCTGGTCTGAAATCTGTACATTTAGACTATGCAGTATAGGATGTATCCCAATGCATAGCAGTATACATGCATTCTATCCACAGTAATTACATTACATCCTATCACAACAGCCTACCATGGAGCATAATAGCGTACAATATGTGCTATGGCAACATGCTATGGGTTATGATGCTGTATGTATAGTTAAATCTTTAGATTATACGCAATGTTTAGTACAATTTAAGGAATAGCTAGTCTTTTAATCCATCTATAGATGATATACTATAACAAATAAATGTTTTCAGTGTATTGGACTAATGTCACAAAAACTTAAAAAATGTTAACATGTTCATGTAATGGGATGTTTTAGTGAATATAATGTAAATCGAATGACCATGGTTAGTCTCTTGCATATCATAAGGTTATACACAGTGAGACCTCATATTTGGGCTGTTTGAGATTTGTTCACACAAAAAGTGTGAGTTAGTTTTCTCACAGACCCCTGTACCAGGTCTGTCGCATTATAGCTATAAGCTTTGTAGATCGGACATTTTTGCCAATTTGGGTTCAAGTGGTTAAAACACTAATATAAGTTTATTTTCAATCTGTCATCGCCTTGTTGGTATAATTGTAACATGTTTGTTATGGGATGGGTCATAGTTGTAACTGAGGGGTTTAATATCCGATAAACATAATAGAACAGCCCCCCCTTTACCAATACTGAATGTGGAGATAGTCAGTAGCCTGGTAAGAAATAATAGACCTATAGGGAAATGACATGTAACAAAATGATCTGACTTTTTTAATAAAACAGTAACTGGATGATCATTTACCAATTTTAACATTATGATGGCTTTAGTGCTTATCTTATGATTTGATTAGGAATTATACCAATCATACTCATATTTATGCTGAGAATATATCACAGAAACAGTTAAAATAGTAGATCTACAAGCTGACACTCTATCATTTTTGTAATATTAGTACATTTCATGTGTATTATCAGTTATGTCCAATATCACTGCATACAGTGAAAACACCTTATATATACATGACTGGGGACCAAATGGTTTGGCAGACAACCAAAATAAGTTAAATGTATTACTAAGTTACACTTTGTGATCAAGATGTGGTTAGATAGATCTTTTGAATCATTTAACATCTTGAAAGCACAGATTAGAGCACAGCAATAAAACTATAAGTAGTTGACCTAGTCAAACTAGTGAATATAGCAGATCTACAAGTTGGGCTCCTCTCTCATTTTGTAATGTTAATGAGAATTACATTTATTATCTTACAGATACAACACCACTACTGACCACCCAGCTAATGCCATGAATTCTGCATACATAGCCATACCGAGCCATATGATAAAACATACGATATATCCAGTATATTATGCAACCCCTTATGGATATAATACATCGTCACCCCAGTGAAAATAGTAGATCTGTAAACTGTAAATAACCAATTGTAGACTTTTCCCCCTTACTATGTCCTTATTTTTCCCCCTACTATTTACAGTAAGTATGTTTGTCTTATGTAACGTTAGTGTCAGTATTCCAAATCCCCCTTAAGATACAATGTTTTTTGGAAGGTAGATCATGTTGAAACTGATCATCTTAAAAGTAGCTCTCAAGTCACAAAAGTGTGCATGGGCATCCCCTGACATATGTCATCTTGAAGATGTGGACAATATTTGTCAAGATGGGGATCAAAATTTTGATATACATTATCAGGTCTATCAATTATGTACATTATACAATACTAACCATGTCTACCAGATTCAAATGGAATTCACCATTACAAATTAGTAGCTATTATATTAATAGAATAGAATGTTAGAACATAATAATAGTCTAGAAGAGATTACCCATTATACTCAATGATGTAACAAAGGACTGGATTGCTTAGTTAGTACAGGGGGTCCTCAAAATCTTACAATCCTTTTTTATATTAACAGCTTGAACCCTAGTGTCCATATTCTGAGAACTGTATAGTACCAAAAATAGCAGATCTACAAGTACATAATGTGTCACGCTGCGAGACATTGTGAGCTTGTAGATTGGTTCTTTTTGGCAAAGAGGTTTGATGTAGGGAGACAAAATACCATCCTAAATAGTTTATTAAGACTTGATGGCTCAAGTGGTTAAATATCTGAAAAAAACACAAATTGACATGAATCCAAAATACACTGATGATTGTGCTGTCAAACAACGAAAACTATATGGAATCTCTGAAAAGGTTGAAGGGGTCCCTGATAACACCTCTAACAGTGAGAATTGACACCTCTCACGGACCACACACACACACAACCCCCCACACCCACCCTTCACCTGTCAGCCCCCTAACTCTGACCCTCTAACAGATGACCAATATTCGATATCAAAAATAGCAGATCTACATGCACATAATGTATGTGAGCTTGTAAATTGGTTATTTTTGGCAAAGAGGTATGGTGTAGGGGGGACAAAATAGCAAACTAAGTATAAAGTACCGTATAATACAATTATCTTATCTTTAATTATCTTAGACATGAATCCAAAATACACTGACGATTGGGCTGTCAAACAATGAAAATATAAGGATACTCTGAAAAGGTAGCGATGGCCCCTGATAACACCTTTAACCGTGATAATTGACACCTCTCACGGACCACACACACACAACCCCCACACCCACCCTTCACCTGTCAGCCCCCTAACTCTGACCCTCTAACAGATGACCAATATTCTATATCAAAATAGCAGATCTACATGCGCATAATGTATGTGAGCTTGTAAATTGGTTATTTTCGGCAAAGAGGTATGGTGTAGGGGAGACAAAATAGCAAACTAAGTAGTTTATTAAGACTTGATGGCTCAAGTGGTTAAATATATCAAAAAACACAAATTGACATGAATCCAAAATACACTAACGATTGAGCTGACTGTATACCCCATGGCATACACCACCTTGACCTTGGAATTGTCACCTCCCACCTGTTACGGACCACCCACACCCACACACACACACACACACGCACGCACGCACACGCACGCGCACACGCACACACACCCCTGTCAATCACAGCTGTCACCTGTCAATCACAACCCCCCCTCCCCCCTCCAACCCCCCCCCCCCCCACACCCACCCTAACAGCTGTCAAATGCTATTAATAAATTCTAATTATAATGCTATTAATAACATTATATTAATAGAAGTGCTATTATTAGATTCTAAATTTAGAAGGGCTATTTTTAGAACAAAACTGTGCCTATAGGGCTATTTTTAGAACAACACTGTGCCTATAGGGCTATTTTTAGAACAAAACTGTGCCTATAGGCTATTTTTAGAAGGGCTATTTTTAGAAGGGCTATTTATAGAAAAAATGTGTGCCTATATAACTACTCTCGTCTTCTATAACGCCATGTCCCGCTGCCTCCTGCATAATGTGACATTTAGAACCAGGTGGTCACAGGACCGTTGAGGGATTTTCCACGAGCGCTTCCAAACTCCAGGACTTCGAAAGAATTATCACCTGAACCAAATTTCTTGGATAGAAAGTAGCTCATAACATGTCTACTGTGGATGTTTCTGAAACAAACACTTTGCAGATAGAAAGAGTAAATTCCAAGCTTTCCATAGAGCCGCAATATTGGTGAGTTTGACGTCGTTTAACACAATCAGATAGCAAAAAAAAACGTTTTCATGCATTGGCTGCCTATGGGAGGTAACCCTAGATTCATCCGATTATAAAAAAATCTAGTGTTGCAATTTGCGGCTAAGGCTGCCCCATGACAAACCCCATATTGAGAACCACTGGTCTAAATCATGCACTTGGGTGTGCGTGGGCCAGTAGCATTAACTGAATACAGATTAGCCACCACCAGTAAGTCAATGTTCTGCAACCGAGCAGGTAATGATATAATTATGTCTTATAACAAGTCAAAGTAAAAGTTGGATCTAAGGGGTAAATCTTTAGCCTCTGGCCTGAATCAATGTGCAGGCAACCCACACTTGCCACCATTAACCAGCAATTACACAGACTAATTGCCCATTAACCCATGTGACTCTGTGGGACTGGGTTATAGCCTGGCCTGTTAGATTCATGAGAAATGGTGGAGGGTTGTAGGAGATAAAGAGGAGGAAAGGGTTGCTGAGTGAAAGAGAGCCTAGAAATTGATCCAGAGAGAAGCAGGACTCGAGGGACGGAAGCAAGAATTGGACAGGGAGAAGGGTTTCGCTCAAGGAAGCGGAAGAGATGCATGAACGAGTAAGAAAAGAAAAACTGGGGATAGAGGGATTAGTGTAAGGAGGTGGAGTGGTAGACTAAGAGAGATTAAGAGAGAGCGAGAGAGCGACGGGGAAGAGTGGGCTGGTGAATCAATAAGCCAGTCGATGGAAGTGGAGAGAAGAGAGGAAGATGTGGCGAGAGTGAAAAATGGCATTGGGTTGGCGAGGAGGAAAATGTTCTTTCTGTCGAGCTGGACCCCGACCGAGAAAAATGGCCCTCGAGAAAATGAGAATCCAAGGCACTCTGAAATCTGCCTGAAAAACCTGCATTCTCTTGGCTTATCAGCGTGAATGATTACCAGTTGAGTTAATTCGGCGGAAGCTCCACTTCCTGGGGTCCAAACGGTCATGTCTTAATAGCTGAACATGCCACGAAAATGTAAAAATATTTGTCAAGAATTGCAGATCTACAAGCTTCAGAAGGAAATCTCTGATAGTGACATCAAAGAAAAGGACCTGTACACTGCAAGTTGCATGTTTCTGCATGTGTCTTTGATGTCACTAACAGAGATCTCCTTTTGAATATATGCACTTTTTGTCCTACGCATGCACCTGTCACCAATCTTTGAGGTGTGCATCAGCCAGGGGCGCAAATGGGGGGGTGACAAGGTGTTTTGGTCACCTTCCAGGTTCAATTTCGTCCCCTCCATTCACTTCCAGAAGTCCCCCCCGTCCCCCCCAGTCAGGGACCCCCAAGCCAAACTTTTAGGGGTCTGAATTCTGAAAATCACACACTAAACGCGAGCGATTATTTTTAAGCCCCCCCCCATCTAAAATCCCCAAATGGTTTGGTCCAGACCGTCCTGTGCGGCAGTGCCTTTCTAGCCATAGAAGAATAGCTTTCAGTTGACTCAGTGATGACGTCATAATATGGCGACTTGTTATGGCTGTGTGTCCTTATTATAACTCTCTGGGTGTCTGTGACTAGAGTCTAGAGAAGAGCACTGACTGGTGCACTGGTTTCAATTAAATTACTTTCTGGATCTGGACAATGACATTTGACGCTTGTACGTTTATTGGAATTAAATGGATACCAACCTCACGACCTGGCTGTCCCAAGTTGCTACAGAACTAGAAGTTAGAACTATGTACATTTCGGAAGGACCAAGTTGACCACAACAAGCAACAATGGTAAGTTTCTGATGAAGTGTGTGTTTTCGTGTAAGCTTTGGTTGTGTTGGTTATTGCAGTACTAGTGATAACTTCATAAGTAAATAAATAATACATCATAAAACCGTTAATGCCCGTATCTGAATGAAAATGAGGGGGGAAAACCGCCCGAAAACCGATCTTTGCACGCAAAAAAAAACGAAATCGGTCGTGCGCGCCTCCGTGCGCGTCCCCTCCTATGCATTTACTGGATCTGCGCGCCTGGCATCAGCCTTTTTCTAAATAGATCTACAAGCTTGTGACACGTTCTGTGCTTGTAGCAATTTTCTCAGAAGACATTTGGTGTAGAGTGGGGGGGGGGGGGCAAGGAGCCGGCCAAGTATAGACCCATGTAAGACACCGGGCAAAAAGTGTATAGGGTTTAATTGTTTTTTTTTAAAGATAACTTAGATTTTATGATTACCCCATGGGTTAAGATGTTATGTGCCTGATTTTCTACTTAACCTGTCAAACATATTTCCGAGGGCATTCTTTTTTAAGACCATTAAATTATACACATATTAACTGATGCCATTTCCAACAGTGTCCTAATTACAGACTTTGTGCTTTCATCTGATCCAAGGCCATGGCA
>NC_137819.1:37280821-37298321 GCF_963921795.1 Nannobrachium achirus | reverse complement strand
TCAAATTAAATTGGGTGGCATTACTTTGGATAATGATGATGATTTCGGGTCTAGGGCAAAAGAAATGGAAATGTATTATTAAGGATACTGATTTCAGGTCTATTGCAAAAATGGGAATGTATTGTTACTATTACTTGTTATTAGTACTATGTTTATTTATTTGCAGCTCATACTTTGTCAGGTGGGCTACAGCAGTGGTTTTCATCGATTCGATTCCTTATCGATTCTCTTATCGATTCTCAGCCCCCTCGCCATGCTGGGGGCTGGTAGTGGCCAATGGTCTTTTCTACCTCCTCCACTCCTTATTCTCCTCCTGTCATTTTCTTCTTTTTCTAGAGAGGTTTTTGGTTATTTTTATTACTGTTTCGGGTGCTTATTTCCCGCACAACGGTGTAACAAGTTGCTGTTTACTAGTTATTTTAGCACACAGTGCAACACACAGCACGCATGCACACACAGTCACTCACTCACACACACAACATCGGGTATTATTTTTGTAATGGTTTTCTACTGTTTTTTATTCCCCATATACAACAGTGTTAGTTTGCAACAATGAGCCTACAGACAGTTTCTAGTTCTCCAATAAATAGACTTTGTTGTGCCATCAAAGCGGGATTTATTTGAAAACAAAATTTAAATTCAACTTCCCTTCCGACCGGAGGTGGCAAGGTGACCATGTGATAATCAAACACCTTGTTTCAACATAGTGTATTCCCCAAAGTCAAATACATTATTGTTTTAATATAGCCCTGTGTGTGTATATATCTTAAAAAATCACACTCGTGTGAACTGAGCGGTGGTGTGTGTGTGTGTGTGTGTGTGTGTGTGTGTGTGTGTGTGTGTGTGTGTGTGTGTGTGTGTGTGTGTGTGTGTGTGTGTGTGTGTGTGTGTGCAACAGCGCCCCTCCCTTAACATGTGTGGTCAGAAAAGGTTACTGCAGGCTACGGACACGGAGACAGACAGACATACATACCCAAACACACGGCCACGTATAGGAGCGTTGTGACCACCGCTCAAAAATTAAATAAAAAAATCGAACCTCTGTTCGAAGTGGAGCTGTGTTTGTGTGTGTGTGTGTGTGTGTGTGTGTGTGTGTGTGTGTGTGTGTGTGTGTGTGTGTGTGTGTGTGTGTGTGTGTATTGCAGTTGATGCTCAGGGCAGGCTAGACTCAACAGCACCTCTCTGGTCACCCAGGATCATGTGTACCGATTTTTGTGACATTTGAAGAAAATATGTAGGAA
Organism: Nannobrachium achirus; assembly: GCF_963921795.1. Taxonomy (NCBI): domain Eukaryota; kingdom Metazoa; phylum Chordata; class Actinopteri; order Myctophiformes; family Myctophidae; genus Nannobrachium; species Nannobrachium achirus. Next base: position 37,297,080 of record NC_137819.1, on the reverse strand, counting down.
AAGGAGCAAAAAGTGTGTTTTGGAGAAAATTCAAGATGGCGGAAAATCTATCCTGGCCCAAATGGGCGTGGCCTATATGGGGAGATGCGTCTTGACCCAAGGAATCCAGGGAAAAAAGAATTTTAATTTTCCGATCTACGGTTCAAGAGTTACGGGGCAAAACGCAAAGTGGGCCGTTATAGCGCCACCATGAGGCCGAGTGATGTAATTATTTTTCGATTCATTCTTAAAATCATTATGAATCTCCTCTCCGAGGTTTGAAACTGTAGCTCCTATGCTTTGCGAGAGAAAAATACTTGAATGTGATGTCTTGCATTGTCCCATTATAAGTCAATGGGGACAATTCAGCGTTGTTTTTTGCTGATTATGTCGCCATTGTAAGGCGGATCGGAAAGAAAGTTACTAGCACACCATTCCCGGCCGAGCCGCCTGTTTTGATGTATATATTGCGGGGGTGGCGTAAATGGTGCGGGACTAGTAGCGTGCCGAAGTTTAGGCTACAGACACGGACGGACGGAGACCCACACACACAGCCACGTATAGGGAGCTTGTGTTCCACACAGCTCCAAAAAAGGTTATTTTCTCCCCACCACCAGGGGTGCTGAAGCACCCTCAGCACCCCCCTTCCAGCGCCCCTGTAGCATACTCTAACGTCGGTTGCGAAGCTCGCGGAGCTGCTGTACACAGCTAAAGCAGAAGCACTGTCTTCTACAGTTTGGATCAAAGGATTTACATGCTTTTCTTTCTTGCACATGTGATTTATAGGGGAGCATTTAGCAACACGGAGCACATTGGACATGTAGCCCGTTTTGTAGTAAGAACGTGGGAGGCGGCAGGTGGGCTTGCAAAACAAACTTTTTAGGGCACTCTCCACTCTAGCTCGGACACAGAACGGCGGGAGACTTGTCCGTTCATGCAGTGAGCTTGAGTAACAACTTAACTAGGAAAGCTGACGCCTCATTATCAAAACATGAACATTCTCGTGAAATATACAGCCAGACTTTAGAACGCCTCTGTTTAGACAACATGTTGGCTGCGTCTAAAGTTAAACAAGGCAGCGCGTCGCGTGTGTGATGTCATCGCGCATATGTAGGAATCGATAGCAGAATCGTTAAGGACTTTGGCTAACGATTACATGGAATCGATCCACGGGGAACCGGTTCTCAACATACCCATCCCTATACTCACAGTGTAATCTGCCCCTAGCCCCCCAACAACAGCTGACCAGTACAGTAAGTAGTCATACAGTCAGGCTATACAGACAATTTGATTGGCTTATAATTGCGCATCCCCACAATTACATCATAAAAATATTAACTTGTTTTTTAAGATGTTTCTTAAAGTGACAGTAACCCTTTAGGTGACAGGCCCCCTTTAAGAACCACCGGGCTTTGAACCTGCAAATAATTGCATAATAAGAACATTAAATGCATGGCCTTTCTATGGTGCAATGTTTTTTCTATGTTGGGGTGAGTGAGTGTGCGCATCATGCACCACTGTTACTATGGTTATTATCAGAAACGCATTAGGTCTAATGAAACATTTTGTCAATTATGAGGTTAGTCAATAATAATAGATTTTTGCACAATGAATAAGGCAATTCAATACACCATGCCAGTCTCTGCCTTCCCGAATGTTTCCACCAGTAGTACTGGAGCAGTCCTATCAGTTATGTGAAGTTACAATGCTGCCCCCCAGTGGTCAAGTTATAAAGTTCTATTTTAAATGGCCACATGCCCCAGGCATTACCTACTAATAAAGCTGTCAAATCGAATTACCTTTGTTTACTGCTCACTTTGCACACATGTCAAATTACAATTTACACAGAGAACGAGAATAATATAGGAAGAAGAAATAACCATGACAGTAGAATAATAAAATCAAGAAACGGAGAAGGCACCCATATGCGTGCGTGCGTGCGTGCGTGCGTGTGTGCGTGCGTGCGTGCGTGTGTGTGTGTGTCAGAGCTCTGTGCCGGTTTAAGCTTTGATTTCCAACTTGGGTTTAGAATCAAAAATAAAATCAACCACATTGCAGGCATTGATGGAAGTAAAGTTTAACTTAACTAAAAGTAGCCTATATCAATACTGCAATGCAGAAACACTGTTACATGTAGGATAAAAGTCAGTAATTCAACACTTGCTTGAGTAAAAGTAGCCTATAGGCCTACTTGAAGTACCAAAAGTAGAAAGTATTATGCAGAAATGTTTCAAAGTAGCTTACAGTACTTGAGTAAATGTACTTACTTTATACACCACTGATTGCCGGCCTCTTCTGTGATCTGAAGAGGCCAGCTGACCAGTGACCACACAGCTGGTGATTAGTTTAGAATCTGAACCGCTAAACAAATCAACAGGTGTGTGATGAGCTGGCTGAGATCAGAGAGGCTGAGGATGGCGTGTAATACATGTACACTGTAGATATCCATCTGATATGAGAAAGAATCCAAAAAAGCCACTTCATCAAAACAGCAATGTTTATGCCAGTTATCTTGAGTTATCAGATACAGTTTAGAAACGAGATGGTGCACTTTAGTCATTTCTAGATACTCTGTGTGTACTCTCTTTAGTTGTATCCATGGGGGAAATCTCGCTCTTTGGATGTGTCATTCTTTCGACAACCAGAGTCGGCATGTTAGCTACTCACCCAGGTTACGGTTACTGAGGTTAGGGTTAGGGTTAGGTTTAGGCAATAGAGGTTAACATTCACCCGACCATAATACTGTACAGTAGGCTACCTTTTCTGATATGGCAGGGGTCTTTAACAGGGAGTTATTAAGGGTTTTTCTTTTTTGCTTTTTTGCTTTTTATGCCTTTATTGATAGTATACAGTAGACTGACAGGAAATGGGGAGAGAGAGAGATGGGGAGTGACATGCGGCAAAGGTCGTCCGGATCGGGAATCGAACCGGCGACGCCGCGGCAACCATGCCTATGTGGCGGTGCCTATATGGTATGCACCTTGACCAGTAGGCCACCGGACGCCCTGTGATTTTTTTTACATTAACCACTTGAACCTTAGCATTCATATTCTGAGATCTTAAGCCAAAAATTGTACAAGCTCACAACACCTGCAGCGTGAGGTGTTGTGAGCTTGTAAATCGTCTATAGAACGAGAGCAGACACTAGACTTTTGAGGCTTCAGGCTGGGGCTGCGACTCATCACACTGTACGGCGGTCTACAACCCACCACACTAGGTCCTCATAAAGTGGTAAACATGGAAGAATGCTGTATTGCTGTGTATTTGCCCAGACAGAAAGAGAGGGAGGTGAGGTGAGACAGACGTACTGTATGTACTAAGAGGCTGCACACTTTATTTATTTTCTTATATATATTCCCCCCTTACCCTTTCAAGTGACTAGCGGTACTATTTATAGCAGGACACTGTACAGCAAGCAAACTAAAACAATCATGAAACTCTCACATTGACGATTTGGAAGGCAATAACAAATATTGTAATGTTAAGTAGCCTACAGTATATAACAGTTTTGCCAGATCAAATCAGATGCTGTTCTTCCATCATTTTGGAGCAAAATGTGTGAAATTAGTTTCAACAGGGTTTCAAGTGCATGGGCTATCTACTGTATCTATCTCATTCTCAATAGCTCAGTCATACCTGTACATGCTTGAATGATGAGCTGGAGAAGAGAGATTCACACTAAAGCCAGTTAAAACCAGGAAAGCATCTGTGTCATTTTAGATTTGAGATAAATAGCATTTTACACTTTGTGCCGCCGCTGCCGCGATATGAGCGACAGTATCTGTTGTTTTTTTAATCGAGAAAATTTGAGCAAATCATTTGGGTTAAATGTAATGCATACTGAACAGACTACTGTATACCAGTGATTCCCCTGCAGCCTATGGGCCAACACTAAGATTCTAATGATAACATTAACTCTTTTAGTGCTAAAACCGAATATTTTCGTTTCTTTTTTTTCATTCCAATACTATTTTTTTGAGCGGTGGTCACACCGTCTCCATAGCGTGGCCGTGTGTGTAGGTATGTTTGTTTGTATGTGGGTCTGTATGTAGCCTCAAGCCTGTGGTGTAGTACCTTTTCTGACCACACATGTTAAGGGAGGGGCGCTGTTGTTCAGGCCAGGCCACACACACACACACACACACACACACACACACACACACACACACACACACACACACACACACACACACACACACACACACACACACACACACACACGGGGGGGGGGGGGGGGGGAAGGCCTCAACGAAGCCCCGGTAGCCCTGGATCCAAGCCGCCTAGCAAGCTCTCTTTCCACCGGCCCGTAATCGGGTAACGTCGCCGAAACGCGGCGCCCAAAACAATACAAAGTCACATCTTTAGAGGTCATTTTCTCTGAACTGTGTTCCTAGTGCATCGGAAAAGTTTTTTTTGCGGCTGAATAGCTTCAGATCGGTCTTCTAAAAAATAAAACAGTCGATTGCTAACTGTTAGCTCTCGGCCTCCATTTCACGTTCACAACACTGTATGCAGAAAAAACACAAGCCACTTCTTCGTGGTTAACCGGATGTTACTATGAAGCCTTATGGAGGAATGGCTGGCACTCTAGCGGCCACTTGCGGCCCCTGGCAGTCATCGTGTTTTAATATGAAAGAAGTTGTGTAAAAAGAAAATACCATGGTATTCTTTCTTTAAAACTTATCATTAGTATGATAGATAAGAATTATTAAGTGGACCCTGATCCACAAAAGATTGGGAAGCACTGGTCTATACAATATCTATAAATTATTGTCACAGTGACAGCTGCATGTCCCGTCCTGTTCCTTCAGGTCCACTGATGTAAAAGTATGCCTCCTCAGGAGGCCGGCATACTGTTTGAAATACATTTCAATACATACTTAAAATACAAAGGCATTCTTGGTTGTGGACCAGTTACGGGAATTCACACCATTATGTACGGTTTGTCTTTGTTTGTAATTTCATTGTATCTGTTCATTTTCTGTTTGACAGGCACCCAGTGGCGTGTTACATCTGCCTCACATTTATAACAAAGGGGAGGCTCGGCCACAATTGAAATTACAACTACACCCCTCTTTATTAAAGTAAAAAGATTAAACTAAATTAAATTAACATACTAACCACAAGATCAGTCAATAAAGGTGAGTATCAGTGTGTCAGCTGGGTGAGGATGGAAGTGTATGTGCAACATGAATGTTGTAAAACCAAGAAGACAAGCACATGAACTTAAAGCCCAGGTGTGTCCCAATCTAACAGACGATCCCTCAGACTCCACCCTACCAATCAGCCTTAGCACTAGCAGCAGCAACAACAACAACAAGCAGGCTGGGTGAGGGTCCTCACAGGGGGTTGTGGAGAACTGGACTGTGTAATAGGGTCTCTGGAGCGGGTACTGGTGAGCAGGCGGGCCGCGGGCAGCTGAGTTTTGGACATATTGGAGTATATTGGGGGCTTTGGAGGTGATGCCATGCTGTAGTACATTTTGACTATTTCAGGTGAGTAACGTGCTTCAGACCCTGGTGTTCAGACAGATTATTATTATTATTTTCCAGCTGGAAATAACAGAAATGCTTTTCAGTTAATTGTTGATTCTTGCTTTTTTGTTTACGGAAAAGTTAATACTACAATATTGTAACTACAATAATGTAAATATAAGCACACTAGAAACATCTCTTGATAGGAGTACTTTTTATCGTAACAGTCACTGCACACACACAAACGTTTTCCTGATTACAGAGAGTTGGGAAGTTCTCCTGAACTATTTCTTAAATTTAGAGCCTCCCGAGTCTACCCTATATTGGTTACCCTGCCCCTGCTGCCATAATTGAGGAGCCCCCATGTAGTGTCTCCGTCCTACTCCTTCCATTCAGTGGTGTAAAGTAACGTAACTAAGTACTTAAGTACAATTTTGAGGTATTTTTTATTTGTTCAGCATTTACACATTTCAAAACATTTACTTCTACATCACTGCATCAGTGATCACGGCAGGGAAATATTGTATTTTACTCCACTACAATTATATGAAAACTTTAGTTGCTACTGTAGTTACTTTGTAGATTTTGATTATAATGCAAAACACACAAACCATTTCAGCCCTATATATATTTTGACCATTTGAAAATAGATCTACAATATCTTGACAAGATCTTAGATCAACTATTTTCAAAATATTGTTGAATGTAACATACACATAGCTAAATGCATTTAAAGTCAAATGAAAATGTAACTTTTCAGGATTCCAGTTCAAAAATAGCAAAAAATTAGTCAGGATCCCAATTCAAAAATAGTTCAAATAGCCGATCTACAAGCTCAAAACACACCACAATGCATGCAGCGCGTTTTGAACTTGTAGATCGGCTATTTTTGCTACTTTTGTGTGACATACGGAGTAGAGCATTCATTTACGAAAAAAGTTAAAATACAAGATAACTGCCCGATAGTATATGCAATGTGGCCCTCTGGAGTGAGTGTGGAAATATAGTGGCCCTCTACCTCATTAAAGTTGCCCATCCCTGGAATAGATGCTCGGCCCATGCAGACAGATGCACTGATCTGCGGTGGTTTACCCCCACGCAGCCCGAGCGCTGCCCCTATCACTATGGATTCCCCTAAAATACACACATATAAAACTAGAAAAAGTGTTTCCTCGGAGCAGAGATCTCCAGTGATTCTCCACTATTTCAGGTAGGTTACTGTGAGCCAGCAAAATGTTCGGAATTCGCCAATCAGTATCATGGATCATGGAATATGAAAAGTCGGAAAGATCCGTCTTGATCACATGAGATACTGATTTGCGTGATTTTTGGGCAAAATCTAATTTTCGAGTAAAATAAAACATTGGAAAAAAACGCTATAAAGGCCGAGGGAGTGTGTGTGCGCACAGTTTCACGTCGATCTAGCCAACGGTGCCGGAGATAAGCTGTTCACAGACACACACGGACATAGAAACATGCATGGATGGACGGACGGACGGACGGACGGACGGACGGACAGGGTGCAAAATATAGTCTCGGCCACCGCCATGCCTTTAGCCTGGCAGGGACAATAAATGATTGGTAACACTTTCTCATAACCTCCAAAAATTTACCTTAAGTAACACTTTAGTAATACAATGACATACCGGTAAATAACACATAAATCCTCCCCAACACATTCCCAGTGGCGAGTGCATCTCTCCACTCCGACATGTCTCCTTTCCGACATGTCTACATCCCGACACTAACCCTATCTCTAACCCTAACCCTAAACCTTAGGCCCATGGGAGTGTCGCCACTCCGACAATAAGAAGTCAATTTCGGAGTGGCGACATGTCGGAATGGAGAGAGCCTCCCCCCGTGGCAAATACTACCACAACAACAGAAAGATCAAACACAGGTGCCTCAGAGCATGCTGGGAATCCCCTCCTCAGCCACTGTCCCACACATTAACTCTCATTACTCCAGCACAAAGTCCTAGAGGTGCCACGGTGGACACCTCCTACTCTTCCTAAGACTCAGACCCTGTTTAGTCCACAACGGTCTCTAGAGAAAACTTTGTTGTGTTCTCACTTGTTATTCTGCGTTCACATGAAGACGCATCAGTAATTGCAAGCGATGTAAAGTGCATGCCATGTCGCTAGGTGGCGGTGACGCACAGATAGACGAGTGGCGCCTCTGTACGTCCTTGTTTACATTCACCATAGTGCGCAAGTATACGTAACTGGAGGCCGGGAACAGGTGCAGGAGTATTGTGTACACTCCAGCAGTGCAGTTTTATACAGGGACATACAGAGAATGTTAGAGGCAGGGACTGACATTTCTAAAAGGGATTCCGTGAAAATAGCCTATCGAAAATAGCCGACCTCCAAGCTCACAACGCTGCGACGCGTTGTGAGCTTGGATGTCGTCTATTTTCGGTGCTTGATACCACACTGAACTAAGCATAATCAAGTGAATACTGGAGATACGGCATGGATTTCTACACAGAGAGGGCAATTCTTTCAACATAAGATGATGCATTTGAGTTCAAGAGAGTCTGGACAAGGCAATTCACTTGACTGCTGCCTTCAGGTATGGCATGGAAAAGGGGCATTTGCATTTCTTTCACCACCGTAAAAACTGCATTCATGGTCTGGAGAGGGCACTTTGTGCAGACAGATAAAAGGGCAGGGGCTCAAGCCCCCTTTGATGTCTATTTGTGCATGTGCCTGGTTCTACATGCCCACACAGGACCAGGGGCAAGTGGAGCTCCCAATCCCACTGTCACTGGTCTGTCAAGATGGCAAGCAGGGTAGCAGGCTCTGCATGAACCTCTCCACCAACCTCCTTGAACATTTGGCCTCAAAGTTGCCTCGAACCAGCAAAACAACATCATCCATCTGCAGTAGAATTTTCAAAATGTTTATTTTTTCTTTCCAGATAAATGGACCTACTGTAAATTGCAGCCACTGCCATCATTTCTGGTACCATCAATTCTGCCATTCTCAGCTAGCTACAACAAAGGCTGTCCAAATATGTGAGTAGACTCTAGGCTTCTAAATTTCAGCATGTGTTAAGCCTTTTAATGTGTGGAATCCTGCTGCTGGTTGAATTGTAATGCCGATCTACAAGCTCACAATGCATGGCACAATGTAAAATAGGTTTTGTCTCGTCACAAATATTTGGTCTGAGGAATGCGACAGAAAAAATTGATCTCCCTGAATTCAAGGCTGGGGTGTGTAATTGATAGAAGTCATATTTTGGGTGAACTACTAATTGTCTTTACTTATTTTCTGTGCTAGTTTACTTCTACCCAATTTAAATGATTATTGCATGCATTACCTGGCTGTTGTTGCTGGCCATGGCCTGATTGACTATAGCATTCAAGCCTGGCTATCATGCTTTGAAACATCTTTGAGTGATTACTGTAACTAGACAACTGACCATTATGATTTAAAGGTGTTTATATGTGTTCAGAGCTTAAGTGGGGGTGTTTCTGAATGGAGGTCTGCACCCTAAATAATGGACACAGAAGGCGAACGGCATAATTCATTTACTAATTCTGGGTCAGAGAAAGACCCACAAGAGAGATCTTATCCCTGCTAATTATTTAAATGAAATGATATTATAAAGTATATTTCTTATGACAGTGTATTGTACAGTACTTAGTCCATAATAAAAATCTACTCTGGTTTCTGAATCATGCCATGTCAACACTCAGCCAGCAGAGGGAACTGGGGACTACAGAGTCAGAGAGAGGGAGCGAGAGAGAACAGTGGATTATGGGGGGGAAGGTGGAGGGTTGCTCATCCACATCTCATGGTGGCCATGGATGAAAATGTCTATAAGGAAACACCATGAAGGTCACACTCAGTAGACAGTAGAAGATTATCTGCCCCTCATCTCATTTCATCTCATCTCATCTCATCCATCTCTCATCCTCATCATGTCTCATATCCCCCTCATCACATCTACTTTCCTTTCCTCCTCTCATCCTGCCTCAACCACTTCTCCTTACCTTCCTCCCTTCCCTGTGCACTGTGTGTGTGTGTGTGTGTGTGTGTGTGGTGTGTGTGTGTGTGTGTGTGTGTGTGTGTGTGTGTGTGTGTGTGTGTGTGTGTGTGTGTGTGTGTGTGTGTGTGTGTGTGTGTGTGTGTGTGTGCGCGCGTGCGTGTGCGTGTGCGGTACTGTAGGTTTCATAGCTGTTTAGCTGCTGCCATTACAGGTCACCCTCCAGGGTGAAGATGACTGGTTGAATAAGTGATTAGTTGCATGATGTCACTACTCACTACCATGTTGAAGTTTCATTCAGCCAATGTGAGAGAACACGAACAACAAAACTACAACTATAAATTCTTAGATTTAGAGAAGAGGAACGACATGTGACTGGACAGCTGTCAGACTAGCTGGGAAAATCTGGATGGGACTGGGGAGAAAGTGAATGAGGTGGAACACCCAGTAATTAAGACCATAGATGTCCTTGAGTAAGACTAGTCTACTAGTACACGCCTCAGTTACTCCTTGGGTGGCTACAGGTCTCTACTGTACCTGGCTCCATGAAGGCATACTCAGCCCTACGTTTATCTGGGAGGAATAAAAGGGCAGTGCATTTGAAATGGGTAATCTAATGGGTGTTCTATCTGCAGACCTGAGGCCTTTAACATCCAGTCATGCTGAATGAGTTATGACGTGATTTGGGGAAGGAAAAGGTCCCTTCTTGGTTAGGAGATGCTTTGCATTCTGTAGCATGCCGCAGGTATCGGTGAGCCAAACTCGCAAGTCATGACATGATGTCAGAGACTAATTTGTGAATAAAATATTGAGACATTTAGCGTGGTCTGGTTGACAAGTGATACTGCTGGAAGGTCACTGCTTGAAGGTCACACTTGCTTGCTCCCCTGAGCAAATAGGTGTGGTGAGGATCCGGTTTGGAATCCTGGGTTGAATATATGAACATTACCGAGTGCAGCTTTTAGAGATGCATGTGCGCATGCGTGAACTTTTGTATCTTGCACGTGTGTGTGTGTGTGGTGTGTGTGTGTGTGTGTGTGTGTGTGTGTGTGTGTGTGTGTGTGTGTGTGTGTGTGTGTGTGTGTGTGTGTGTGTGTGTGTGTGTGTGTGTGTGTGTGTGTGTGTGTGTGTGTGTGTGAGACACGTGTGTGAGACGTATGTGTCTTATGGTACATGCTGTACTGCTCTGTATGGGACCAAGCACTCCCAGGTGACAACAAATCAATGCAGTGGCTGATTTCCATTTTACTGCTGCAGTTCTAATGTAAACACTTCTACTGTATGCTTAATCTCTCTCTCTCTCTCTCTCTCTCTCTCTCTCTCTCTCTCTCTCTCTCTTCTCTCTCTCTCTCTCTCTCTCTCTCTCTCTCTCTCTCTCTCTCTCTCTCCTCTCTCATATACATGGATTTGGAACGAAACAATTGCATAAACGTGTTTTTAATGATGAAAGCATTGGGGCAAGGAGATGCGTCTCACATGAGTCAGCCATCTTAACTGCAGTAATCCCAGGATTCCTTTCTATATATCCCCTCAGTCCATCTTCTGTAGCCAACTCGCTCGCTCCCTCCCTCCCTCCCTCCCTCCCTCCACCTGTTCCGGCTTTCCTGACCTCCCTTTTAGCATGAATGACTGTTGCTCTCTCCCTTTCTCTCTCTCTCTCCCTCTCGCTCTCTCCCTTGCTTCTTTCTGTGTCTGTTTGCAGATGTGCATGCAGTCATTCTCTCACACACATAAAATGTATGCACCACCGCTATGCGCATATACAGCCAGGCACGTACTACACACACACACACACACACACACACACACACACACACACACACACACACACACACACCCAACACACACTGTATAAAATGTATTTAATATCTCTTATATTGCTTTTTTCTCCATTGCAACATTTCATGTAATACTCCATTATAACCCCCCCCCCCCCCCCCCCCCTCTCTCTCTCTCTCTCTCTCTCTCTCTCTCTCTCTCTCTCTCCTCTCTCTCTCTCTCTCTCTCTCTCCCTCTCACACACATTCCATGTCCCTGGCAATGGATGTGGTGAAGAGAGAGATGGCGATAGTGATCTCCATGGAAACAGCCCAGCAACAGGCTGGACACCAGCAGCCAATCGGAGCTCCCGGTAACTCTGCCTCTCCTCCAATGGGAGCACAGGGGGGGCTGCCATGCGCCCGTCAAGGTGAATGCTCAGGGAGGCGTGATCAGAAATGCTCACTTCCTTGTTGGAACCAAGGAAGTTAATGAAAGGAAAGGACACGTCATTAGTGTGGTTGTCCCTGCAGGGCAACCACACTATAGTGCTTTCTATCTTCCATCCCCTCCTAGATAAACGTGTTCTTTGCTGTGCTACTCCTCCCACAGTTTCGGTGGGACGCACATGGGCCACATGTCAAATCGACCGGCTTCATCGGGAATTGATTCCTTAGCATTTTGCTAAGAGATATGTTATATCGTTTAATTTATATATACATTTATTCATGAATTAATTTTCTCCTTTGACTTTAATTTCCAAATTTTACTTTTCCAAAATATGGAGATGACTCACATCACAGATGTCTGACATCATATAGATGAGACTGACACAGTATGTCCATATATGAGCATTCCAAGATATGGGCTTAATATTGATGACATCAGCGATCTCCATATATGGGCATGAAAGGAACAAGGACTGACACAGAGATCTCCATATATGGCCATTCATTTATTAGTGAATTAAATGTCCTAATTTTTCGATTTGAATGGGGAAAATTCAAATGGTAAGACGAAATTCATTTGCAAGTGTGAACGAAGAGGTATTCAAAGAACACAACGTACGTTTCTGAACTAGCTAGTATACAGTATCATGAGACCATACAAAATGTCCTGTCGGAAAACCAAATCTTGCGATACCTCCGAGACAGAAACAATACCTGCTGCTGTTTAGATGCCTCAATACAATTATGTACTGTGCACATCGAAAAGCAAGTGATTACAAGTGAAAACAACCTGTGATATGTCTTCTTTTATATTCCTGAAACGATTATATGACAAAGTTCTCAATCGTTCATACTGTAAATAGTGTTTGTTCATGAGCTGGTCCATGCTCCGTTCACTGCCATGAGCGTCATGGTGCATCCCAGGTGTCACGTGATGTCTTTTCCTTCAGACGTTCCTTTGTTGGAACCTCCAGCCAAACACAGCAGCACCAAGGAATTGATTTAGACTAATGTATATGGAAGATGTGTTTTTATTTATTGATTGTCTTTAACAATAAACAGTGTAATAGCACTGTTTATTGTTAGTTCTGCTGCATTAACACATTGGAAAGTGTTTCATTATGCTTTGATGTGTTATCCTGGGTCTAAGTTGTATCGTGATTTTGCTCACATATTTTTTACCCAAATCTAATCAAATCATATCATATCAAATCAAATCACTTTCAGAAACGTCCTTACTGTGAGAGAGTGACGTTAACCTTGAACTTGGATTCTTGCCCTCTATGCCATTATGCTTTTAAAGGACACATTTGTTTTTTTACAACAAGGGTTCATGTTTTAGATTGTAATTAGAGAATTAATTAATGTGCTAATTAATGTGCTAAAGGAGGAGTGTCTTTCTGATAGAGAGAGAAAGGACCGGACATGCAGGCCTGTTGTTAAAGGCAATATTGATTACATCAGCGATCTCCATATATGGGCATGAAAGGGACAAGGACTGACACATAGCTCTCCATAAATAAATGGCCATTAATTTATAAGTGAATTAAATTTCCCCATTGCCTTGAATGGGGAAAATTCTAATGGTAAGACGAAATTAATTTGCGTGTGACTCGCGTCATGGCAACCACACTTGCAATTTCCATTTGCATCTTTCTAGTTTGAATAACCAACTTTCCTGTCAGCAGTCCAGGCATTTCATAACAGTGAACTTCACCCTTTCTGTTAAATTCTTACCAAAATGAACGAACACGCCAAGAATTCTGAACAGAGTTCCTCAAAATGTCAGGTCATGTCGTGCCAAAGTGCTAAAAAGGTCATTCTCTGTGCTTTGCAGCTCTCTTGGGCATCCATTGAGGCCATTAAATCCACACACAAAATTCTGCGTGCAGAAAAATCCTGATGGTTTAAAAATGGGTCTAGAGCACTTGTCCACTGCAAAGTGGACATCAGATTCCTAGGGGTTGGAATCCACTGTGGACCACCATGCATCCAGCTTGGTTCGAGCACACTGTTGTTTGTATAGATTCTATAAAAATACACAACTGTCCATATTCGGAGGGCCAGCAGAGTGCGCAAGTAGGGGGATGAGGGCTGACTGTATGTGGGTATACCCTATGTATGTGGATGAAGGCTGGGCCTTTAGCGATGAGGGAGCAGCGTTCTCTGTGGCGTCACCACCAACCAAAAGATGCGAACTGATACAGTACAAGGCACAAGTTGACACCCTGATGGACAGTGCGTCATGCAATGCAGTGACCCTGATCAGACTGCTGACCATATAATCACCACCTGCCCCTTATACAGACCATACTTGGAAGCCAGCCTCTTCGTCCTAGGACCAGAGATGCGGGCATGGCTACACAACACCGAGTTGGACCTCTGGCGTTACACGAAAGAAGATCATAAATTATTGCGATTATCTCAAATAATTGTGATTTGGCGATTATTATGTAATATTTGTGACAAGCGTAAATACATTCTCCAGACTTCCCAGCCTGGCCAAATTGCTGCAAACTATACCCCAGTGCAGTTTCAAGTCTCTACCCATTGTACCTGTTGCACCCTCGGACTGTCTTTCTGTGTCTCTTTTATGCACTTATATGAATCAAAGGGGGTGTAAGTGATATTATACAGTACGTGTTAAATACCTCTACTGTATATTCCCTTGTAGTAATCATTTCTATACAGTGTTTCTTCAGTAACAGGGGTCTCCCCAGCAAGATCCCACTGACATTGACTTCCATTATAAAATGAAAGTTAAATATTTAAAATATAGATAAAATGTGTGGGGGGAAAAAGCACAGGGATACTTCCTTCCTTGGTCTAATGTGGCTCTGATCAGTCCAGCCAAGTTTGCAAGGTTAGCTCCAGACAACAAAGACAATCAAACAGACAGGCCTCCTACAGAGCCACACCATAAAATACCCCTGCTATCCACGGCTTTCCAACGCCCCATAGTGCTTTGCGCAGACGTTGTACAGAGCTTCCGGCGCCGCAGCCGAGTGTGATTTACAAGCTCACAACGGGCTGCATCTGCGACGCGACGTGAGCTTGTATGTCTGCTGTTAAACCGGAAGTGTGGTCCAAATAATCTCCAGTAAACTCCCCCGGAAACAGGTGGATAAAAAAAAAAGACTTGATCCAGTGTCATGGTCCACCATTTTCCTCTTCTCTCTGCATCCCAACTGCAACTCATTCAAGCTCTGCTGGTTAATTAGCTAGTTTCTGAGATGTTCATTTTCCTCTTCGGTGACAGTGTTCAATTCAATCCGCTCTTCCAGCCACCTCTGTTTCTGTATTCCTCTTCTAAGGTCTTTTTCCAGTCTCTTTATATATGTCTAAGTCTTTAGTCTAAGTATGAGCCAGCAACTTCAAGGCTGCGTCTTTCTCAACAGGAACATCTTGACCGTTCGATTCTGTGACTCTTGCATGGTGATCTTCTGGACATTCCCTTTGCTTGCTTGACTTCTTCAAGGGTTGCCGGGGCTGCTGCCTTCAGCCTCTCCAAGGCTACTGATATTCGTCTCCACAGTGAGGAACAGTCAGTTTCTTCCATCTAATCAGACAACCCACGGTTGCTTCCCCTCCACTTAATGGTCAGCATCCACTTTTTTTCGTTGCTGTTAATTGCAAGAGAGATACTGTATCTGAAAACTGCACCACATGAATCAATCCTTCATATTTTTCCATCATGCTCTGATATTGTAATATACAATATCAGAGCATCCACATGCACTGCTTATCTTTCAGTCTTTAGTATTTCAAGTATCTGGAGATACTCCAACTTTCAAACTGCAACACCCAAAAGCATACTGTTAGTGCAAAGGTGTTATGGACTTGGGTGTAAAGTGCGTTAGATTTGAAAGTTAAAGTAACATGTTGTAGAACTGGATTGGACCTAACAGAGTCGTATGGTTTTCTGAACATATTTTATCATCATGCCTCATCTAGTAACATTTCACTGCTTTCCTTTCAATTCTGCCAAATAAGAGCTTCCCTTTGTCTCTCGTTCATGTCAATGAACTGATTGTAATCGATTGCAATTAGACCAGAGAAGTCATCATCGGAACTGTCGTCCTCAGGCTCTGATAGGTCAGCAATGGCGTATCGCAAGATAGCTGCCACTCCACTCAGCTGAGTCAGCTGCTCGCCAGACACATGAAGGCTTGAAAATATTCGGACTTTGCCACCGTTGCCTCGCACGTTGTCCACCAGCCGTACATACCGAGCCCTGCTAGTGATATCTTGGTGCCTGAAAAGTTCATCGCTCATCATCAAGGTGTCGATAGCCTGAGCATCGGCAGCTTTCTCCACATGAGCCAGCCCGTAGAAAGCTCTGTCGGGCTCATGTTGGAGCATCTTGTAGAAGTCACCCAGGGCTTTCACCTCTCCCGCCGCCTTGGTGTCAGAAAGCTTACTGGCTACGGTGGGATCAGACAGGATCTCTTTGAGACAGTACATGTGACCCGACGAGGAGTGGACCGGCAGGAATTTTGGCCGGTTCTCCAGCAGTAGCTTGTTGTCCTGCCGGGTCGCCTCCTTGAAGAGATACATCAGGAACTGGTCCTTGACAAACCCTGGACTGGCCACCAGGATGCACTTG
>NC_137819.1:37180821-37275821 GCF_963921795.1 Nannobrachium achirus | reverse complement strand
TAAACATGCTTATATGATTTTTATTTATACTAGAAGCTGGGCCGCCCTTCGGCCCAGCGTCTAGTCGGCGACCTGGCCAACTCGGAACAATGTAAATAGGGAATGAATGCCCCGCCCTTTAATGCAAACCCCATTATACATGTTTTCATAGGACCCGTTTTGACCATCTGTCTGCCTGTGTCCATTTATGCCCATATATGGAGATCACTGCAGTTATAGTTCTGGGTCCATTTTATGCCCATATATGCCCATATATGGAGATATCTGTCTATCTGCGTCCATTTTATGCCCATATATGGAGATCTCTGTATCTGTCTGTCTGTGTCCCTTTTATGCCCGTATATGGAGATCTTTGTGATTCTGCGTCCATTGTATGCCCATATATGCCATATATGGAGATATCTGTTTATCTGCGTCCATTTTATGCCCATACTGTATATGAGATCTCTGTCGCTTTTTTGCCCATATATGAAGATCTCTGCACACACAGTACCGGTTGCGGAAAACTCTGATGTCAGACATCAGCTCCGCATACGGGCATTCATTTTATTCCCATATATGGAGAACGCGCGTGCCGGTGGGACGAACGGTTCTCGAGATACGCGGATTACATACATACATACACACTCACAGAGATTTTTTGTTGACTCATGTGGCGTACGTGATGTCAGAGCCTTTTATGATGTGATGTCACAATGAGTCAGCGCTTGCGCCGATTTCCTCCGGAACAGCCTGATGTCAACAATCAGCCCGCATAAGGAGATTCCGAACGTTTCGCGCCGGTTAGGGAAAACCGCGCGTCGGGTCGGGTTGAGGCCCGGCACTGCACTCCGTGCCGCGGCGGGGAACGTGCGTGCCGAATCTGAAGCCGGTGGGACGAACGGTTCTCGAGATACGCGGATTACAGACAGACACGCAGACAGACACGCACGCACGCAGAGACTTCTCGCATTTATAGATAGACTAGAAGCTCGGCCGCCCTTTTGGGCGGCCGAACGTCTAGTCGGCGCCCTGGCCAACTCGGGAACAATGTAAATAGGGGATGAATGCCCCGCCCTTTAATGCAAACCCCATTATACCTGTTGTCATAGGATCTGTTTTGACCATCTGTTTGCGTGTGTCCATTTATGCCCATATATGGGGATATCTATCTGTCTATATGGAGATCTCTGTAGGACCCGTTTTGACCATCTGTTTGCCTGTGTCCATTTATGCCCATATATGGAGTTATCTGTCTGTCTGCGTCCATTTTATGCCCATATATGGAGATCTCTGTAGGAACTGTATTGACCATCTGTTTGCCTGTGTCCATTTATGCTCATATATGGAGATATCTGTATCTGTCTGTCTGCATCCATTTCATGCCCATATATGGAGATCTCTATCTGTTTGTCTGTGTCCCTTTATGCCCAATTTGGAGATCTCTGTATCTACTGTCTGTGCCTCCAACTGTGTCCAACCACAGTGCTGGTTCCCCCTTTAATGCAAACCCCATTATACCTGTTGTCATAGGACCCGTTTTGAACATCTGTTCAAAACGGGTCCATTTATGCCCATATATGGAGATATCTGTATCTGTCTTTTTGCGTCCATTTTATGCCCATATATGGAGATCTTTGACCATCTGTTGCCTGTGTCCATTTATGCTCATATATGGAGATATCCGTATCTGTCTGTCTGCATCCATTTTATGCCCATAAATGGAGATCTATGCAGACACAGTGCCGGTTCCGGAAAACCCTGATGTCAGACATCAGAATCCGAACCTTTCGTGCTGGTTCCAGAAAATCACGTATCGGATCGGGTCGAGGCCGGGCACTGCACTACCATATGGAGATCTCTGTATCTGTTTGTCTGTGTCCCTTTATGCCCATTATGGAGATCTCTGTATCTACTGTCTGTGCCTCCAACTGTGTTGCAGACACAGTGCTGGTTCCCCCTTTAATGCAAACCCCATTATACCTGTTGTCATAGGACCCGTTTTGAACATCTGTTTGTCTGTGTCCATTTATGCCCATATATGGAGATATCTGCATCTGTCTTTTTGCGTCCATTTTATGCCCATATATGGAGATCTTTGACCATCTGTTTGCCTGTGTCCATTTATGCTCATATATGGAGATATCCGTATCTGTCTGTCTGCATCCATTTTATGCCCATAAATGGAGATCTATGCAGACACAGTGCCGGTTCCGGAAAACCCTGATGTCAGACATCAGAATCCGAACCTTTCGTGCTGGTTCCAGAAAATCGCGTATCGGATCGGGTCGAGGCCGGGCACTGCACTACCTGCTGCGGCGGGGAACGCGCGTGCCGAATTTGAAATAGGGAATGAATGCCCCACCCTTTAATGCAAACCCCATTATACCTGTTGTCATAAGAGCCGTTTTGACCATATGTTTGCCTGTGTCCTTTTATGCCCATATAGGAACATCAGAATACGTAACCATGGTATTTTTTGTTGACTCATGTGGCGTACGTGATGTCAGAGCCTTTTATGATGTGATGTCACAATGAGTCAGCGCTTGCGCCGATTTCCTCCGGAACAGCCTGATGTCAACAATCAGCCCGCATAAGGAGATTCTGAACGTTTCGCGCCGGTTAGGGAAAACCGCGCGTCGGGTCGGGTCGAGGCCCGGCACTGCACTCCGTGCCGCGGCGGGGAACGTGCGTGCCGAATCTGAAGCCGGTGGGACGAACGGTTCTCGAGATACGCGGATTACAGACAGACACGCAGACAGACACGCACGCACGCAGAGACTTCTCGCATTTATAGATAGATAATGATAAATGTGTGCGATGTGAGACGGAAACGGAAGTGACGAGGAGGCTTCACTTCCTCTTTAACCGGTACTCATCGTTCTTCTTTCGATGCACCAGACTGTATGACGGGAGCATTTCCAAATCGCGGAGTCAACAGTCTGGCCACGCGAGACTAAGATGGAACTAACTTATCTTAAAGGAGTAGTTCACCCCCCAAATGATTTTTTTTTCAATGGGGGTAAATTTATAATTACACATTTTTTGTCTTAGGAATGCAACAAAAAACTAAAAATATTATTGATCTCAAGTCTCCATGGGGTGAGTAATCAATAGAGAAAAAGTCATTTTGGGGGTGAACTACTCCTTTAAGTACACTTTCTTAGTATTCGTAGTCATAAGTCACATAGCAGCAGAAATATAAAATGTCATGCGAAAAGAGACAGCATGTCCTTACCTATCGACTTCAGTTCCTCCCTCCCGTAGTTCCTCCCTCCCATTCCATCCATGAAGGCAGGTCACAAAAAGTTGTAACTAACACATTTGGATGTAACACTCACTCACATGGGTCTGTGGTCGCTTATTGGCTTTGGCTTTCACAGACAGCTCAGATTGTTGTTTAACATGCTGTTTAACCCAACGCTGCTCAGTCAGCTGTGTCTCCTGTCGATGTTCTTTAACACGCTGTTTAGGGAGTTCACGTCTTCTCTGGGGGAATCTTAAATGTGCCGTATTTAGAAGCTGTTGTTTCAGCGCGACCTGACGGTCCCTTCTCGCCCTTAGGGCATCTTACTTGTTATAATATAATAATTATAATAATTATTATTATCAAAACATTCACATTATGCATGTTAATTGTTTACATACAGTAAGCGTAAGCCGTGTTGAAACAACATACTAGTAGGCTATACAAGCACACGCATGAAAACAATCTCCGATATCATATTGCATTCTTAATCAGAGTCATAACTCTTAACTGGTGCTCTCAACAGTACGCCGCCTATAAAACACAATATTCCAATCACACTCTGCTACAGTAAATCTAAGCTGTGGGACTTTTCCTATTAGTTAGCCTGTCATTGCTGTCTTCTTCTCCCTGACAGTGATTTACGCTGCTGCCTTCATCTACAGCGGGGTTCTGTCAGAGCGGAACCATTTTAGATTGGACCGTGCAGGACTCAGTGACGGTGTTAAGATGGAGAACCCTGAAATGTAAGTTATTAATGTTAAATAAATATGGATTATGGATAAAATCCATAACCAAAATAAGAGACACGAGCCAAAGGACAGTCCATAGATTGCTGTATTTTGAGAGGAGTCAGACAGAGGAGACAAACAGTGAGCTTACCATAGGGGCAGCTTTCTAAATCTCTCTCTCCCCTCCAAGATGGAACAAGGAAGTAACAGGAAGAAAGTGACACGTAGTGTTGGTAATTTTCCACTACTGACATACAGTATATCATGATTTCGTAGTCAGGGCAACCAAAGTTACTATGACCTGTAATCTATTTAGCCTGACCCTACAGTATCCGACCAAAATGTGGTCTCTATACTCTAAGTTCAGTTCATATTATATATATTATATGGTCATATGAGCCTCATACACAAACCATGAATTATGTATCATAATTCTTATCTTATCAAACCCGGGGGGTGAACATACACATACATGGTGGAAAGTAGCTACAAGCTGCTGTTGTTATGGAAGGGATGGTATTATATGGTACTTCAGGAGGTACCTGAGAGAAAAGTGAAAACTGGACATAGTTTAGACTAGAGTAAATATGCTCAGGATGCTCTAAAGTCTTTCACTGCTTTTCTTAATTGTAATTTTATATTATTCAATATATTCTTCAAAAGGTGGGTTATCGGTCATTCATAATCATAGAATCAGGTGGATACCTCATATGTTTTGCTACTTTAGTAGGGCATTAATCTACCTGCCTGACAGCAACGATAGGCTAGATATAGTTTTCTAAGCAACAGTCAGGTAAATAATAATAATAAACTTTATTTGTATATAGTAGCACCTTTCATGACATGAAATGCAGCTCAAAGTGCTTTACAGATCAAAAGTGAAGCACAAGTGCTTAACAGAAAAGTACAAATGTTTATCAATGAAGCAGAAAAGTAAAACATTTAGAACATCATTAAAAACAGTTAAAACGGCCTGGGCCACAGGCACAGGGTAGTGATCCAGGCACCTAGGCTGCTAATACAGCCCTTGCAGCGTTGCAGGTTCGAGTCCCGATCCTGACGACCTTTGCTGCATGTCAGCCCCCCCCCCCCCCCCCCCCCATCTCTCTCCCTGGCCGTTTCCTGTCAGCCTACTGTACACCTATCAATAAAGGCAGAAAAAGCCCAAAAACATCTTAAAAAAACAAACAAATAAAGAGATTTAAACTCAACTAAAAAGCAAGAGAGAAGAAATAGGTATTGAGCTGTGCTTTAAAGCTATCCCCCGACGCTGCCTGTCGTAGATGTAATAGGAGTTAATCTACAATGTACTTTGATGCTGCGTGATAGTGGTTCTCCACTATGATAGACTGAGTGACTGACTGAGAATAGATAGAATGGAAGAATAAATGGTACGGTAGTGCCTCTAACTAAGTGATGTCTCAGTTGAGTGACAAGCTCGCAGAACAAGATGACACCAGGCAGTATGACACCACAAGAACTGAAGTTGATTACACACACACACACACACGCACACACACACGCACGCATGCACACGCACGCACGCACACACACATATGCACACATGCACGCGCACACACAGATGCACACACACTCACACGCACACGCATACGCACACATAATAGTACTGGATGACGTGAGCGGAAGATATCCACAAGTTTCCAACATCCCATCGTGCATTGCGCAGAAATTGGACGGAGCTTCCGGCGCCGCAGCCGAGTGTGATCTACAAGCTCACAACGGCTGCATCTGCGACGCGACGTGAGCTTATATGTCTGCTGTTAACCGGAAGTGTGGTGCAGTGTGGTGCAAAACATTCTCCAGTAAATTCCCGCGGAAACAGGTGGATACTGTATGAGACATGCAAGACATGGTAAAGAACAGAATGAGTGGGAACAGAGCACCACACATGCATCTCCTATCATTGTGCACAGGAGGACACGGTGAAGAGCAGAATGAGTTTCAACTCAATATGCATCTCTAGTGCACAGACGTCAGTCTATCTGATAAAGCAGTTGATGGCCATGGCATCAAGTGTATCTGTATGTGCTTACGCAGATGAGAGTGAGTCATGTAAGGGGTCAAGCAGATAAACGTCAGTCCTATGACCATTATAATCATAACCTGTAGATGGGTAGGTACTGCAGATTGACATACAGGCATACATGCACTGATGCTGTACAAGGCTTGTACAGACAACCATTTGCTCTTCTGTACAGTAGGCCTATAATATCTTTGTTTTTAGAACCAAAAACTATGGGATATCTAACACGCTCACAGACACACATTGATTAAATAACGGTAAATAAAATAAAATATATATAGTACTATATTTTCACTGCCATCTCTTACCTAAGACCCATCATTGGACAATACGAGGCATGTTCCAAAAATAGAGCTGCTTTCCCCCCGTCTTAAACAAATACTGTAGTGGTTTGCATAATAAAGGTTCTTGAGTATTCATTCAGTCCATATAAGTGTTCTCTCTCCTCTGGTCTGAGATGGGAGTGTATTGTCGTGACTCACCAATGAATGTGTTGGTCCTGTGAGGCACACTGAAGCTTTTAGACATATCACATTGTACACTCTCTTCCCTCTTTCTCGCAATTTACTCCTTTCAAATAGCCGAGGTATATAAAGTGCTTATTGAAGTGGTAAATGCACTGTATGTTTTTTGTAATAATAATACAAATATGCAAAGTAACTAGTAACTAATGTTAATTAATAATTGCAGTGGAGTAAAAGTACAATATTTGGATCTGAGATGTAGTGGAGTAGAAGTAAAACTAAGTATATACAATTGGAAGTACTCCAGTAAAGTAAGAAAATACCTCAAAATTGTACTTAAGTACAGTATACTTGAATACATGTACTCAGTTACTTTACATCACTGCTAACAAGCCACATACTACAGGGGGAGCCCGTACAATAAGTCCCAATTTACAGCCTCTCACGCAGGGTAAGAGCGGCTGAACCTGCAGCATAAACCCACAGGCCATAATGCTGTACACAAGACAAATGAGCAGACGCTACAAAGGAAGTCCCTGTAGTGTTTTCATACCTTTACTCCAGAGAACCCTCTAGCAATGGGCCCATTATGGCGTGTGATGTGGTAGCCCTGTTTCAACTGCAGTGCCAGGCAGAGCTAAATCGGGCCCTAACTCATTATTCATGTGGATCACTTTAGCAGCCCATTGCGCCACATGGAGAAAACATTTTGTTGAAGGAATGTTAACAGGGCAGAAAGAGAGGGTGGTGCGTGATGTCAAAGGGCCTGGTGCCTGTCACAGGCACTTTGTGTAGATGCAAGATTTGCGGGTCCTTAGAACAAGATTTGCATGTCCGTAGTACAAGATTTGCGTGTACAACTCCTCGCTAAGTTGCTTTGGGGAAAACGTACTTACTTACGTTATGCTCTTCGTCCCGGTTGGGGCATAAGGCCGAAGTGCACTGCCACTGAACCTGTCTCGTGCTTTGGCCTGTGCTTCGTCCGAGGAAAGACCCGTTTCCCTCAGCTCCGTCCGTCATCACTGTCCTTTGCCAGGTGTTCTTTAGTCTTCCTCTCTTTCTTTTCCCAATCGAGGTCCATCTCAAGTCAAGTTTGGGTAGCCTTTCATCGGGCATCCTCAACACATGACTGAGCCATACCTGTGTTTCTTTACTGTATCTCAGCTTTGGGAAAAAAGCTAAAGCTAAAAGGTGGAAATGGAAATGTGTGTGGCGGTTTTAGATCTACTATTTTCAAAAAAAGATATATATACATTTTATACACTTGAAACTTGTGAAATGGGACATTCTGCATAATGAGTACTTTCTACTTTTACTCAAGTAAAATGTGGAATTCCAGACTTTTACTTGTAACAGAGTATATTTCTACACTAGAGTATTGGTACTTTTACTTTTTTGGAGCTGTGTGAAGCACAGGCTCCCTATACGTGGCCGTGTGGGTCTGTGTGTCTGTGTGTCTGTGTGTGTGTGTGTATGTAGCCTGAACTTCCTAAATTTCGGCACGCCACTAGTCCCACAGTTTTGCCACCACACACTCGCGCCATATGTCAAATCGACCGGCTTACTCGGGAATCGTGGGCTATTACTTTTCTAAGAGAAAGGTTCTATAGTTTAATTGATATTAATTTATTAGTGAATTAATTTTCCCCATTGACTTATAATGGGAATCGCAAAAACTCGCATTCAATTATTTGTCTCTCGCAAACCATAGGGGCTAGAGTTTCAAGACTTGGAGAGGAGGTTCATAATGATTTCAAGGATTAAATAAAAAATAATTGTGTCATTTGGCCTCATGGTGGCGCCATAACACCCCACTTTACGTTTTGGCCTGTAACTCTTGAACCGTAGGTCGGAAAATTAAAAATATTTTTTCCCTGGATTCCTTGGGTCATGACGCATCTCCCCATATAGGCCACGCCCATTTGCGCCATGATAGATTTTCCGCCATCTTGAATTTTCTCCAAAACACACTTTTTGCTCCTTTTCCTACATATTTTCTTCAAATGTCACAAAAATCGGTACACATGATCCACACACACACACACACACACACACACACACACACACACACACACAGCTCCACTTCACACGGGTGTGATTTTTAAATGTAAGCAGCCGTTTAAGTCAGGGGTTCTCAGCCTTTTCAGGCCGTGACCCCCAAAATAATCATATTTTAACTGGGGACCTCCCACTCTGACGAGCACTAAGAGTCGAGGCATTACATTTTGTTCTCAGAGGAGGCCATTTCGAAAACGAGACTTTGCGAGGCGTTGTGAGCATGTAGATCGGCTATTTTCACAATTTCTGCCTCTAATATTTGATAATTTGGCCAATGTTTAATTTGTGTTAATGTAAATTTTCTAACCCTCTATAGTCTATACACTTCAACTTTATGTTGGTTTGTTTTTCTGTTGAGTGAGAAAACATGTTGCACATTAATCTGGGGACCCTGGCCCCAAAATAATTTGGGGACCCCCAGGTTGAGAACCACTGGTTTAAGTAAAGAATGTGAGTTTTTTTCCACCACCTGCGTCTTGGCGCTGCTGAGGCCCTCCAGGGCCCTCCAGTACGTGAAGGAGCATCTGCCGCTATCTCAATGTCCTATCAAATGCCTTGATCTCCCTTCAACCATCCCAATCCTGACCATGATAAATGACCAGTGATTTCCTCTGCAAGGTCATGTCGACGTGTGTGTGTGCGCGCATGTTTGTGTGTGCGCGCACGCGTGCATGCGTGTGTGACTGTGTGTGCATGCAATTACATGGCCATTGTTTTCTAGACAGATGCAATCTTGGCACTAAATGTTTTTGCTCAACAGGGAGTTTAAGTGTGTGTGTGTGTGTGTGTGTGTGTGTGTGTGTGTGTGTGTGTGTGTGTGTGTGTGTGTGTGTGTGTGTGTGTGTGTGTGTGTGTGTGTGTGTGTGTGTGTGTGTGTGTGTGTGTGTGTTGTGTTGATGGCGGTACAAAAAGGAAAGTGCAATAAACGCAGGAAAGAAAAGAGAGAGAGCGAGAGATGAAGAGATATTCAAGGTAGATTATTAGTCAGACAAGTAGAAGGCTGGAGTATTGCTGTCATGTCTCTCTGCAGTCCATTTACATTGAGACATTGGCTGTTAGATAAAGCCAGGGATAGAAGAGCTTTATGAAAATACCTTGACTCAATTTCCCCAGCTGATGTACTGTATGTATACTTAGTTGCACACCAATGTGCCGCCCTGAAAATAACAGGTTTACAAGCTCACAACGCGTTTTGCCACAACACGTTGTGAGCTTGTATATCTGCTTTTTCTACTGCCTGACACAATGCGCAACCAAGTGATAGTCAGGCTTAACTGCAATCCCGTTGTCCCACTCCATGTGGAACAGAATGAACACAGACAGCACACATTGTGTGATGTGCTGATTTAATGTGCGTGTGACATCACAAACCTTTTAAAACCTTGTTTCTTTTCATTTATTCATTCATTCATGGTGTCCATGTCACAAACAGATCAGACTATTATCTTTACAAAAATAAGCAGCTATATCACAATCATTTTAACCACTTTATCCATTCGTGCCACGCAATATTTGAAAAATATTGAAACTGTTTCTGAGGGTCCCTGGCACAAACCCTTTTCAGATGAGGGTCCGCAGCCAAATATATATCAATTTGGGGGTCCTTGACATGAAGAACTTTGAGAATCACTGGTATACAGTATAGAAGAGCAGAAATCATATGGTCCTGCTGTCTTCACATTTCATTCCATTCTCATATAGTGGGTTTTGAGACACCACCACATGATCTTGAACATGCATGTGTGTTTAATTTCCAAGAAGAGATGCAGTTTGTACCCCACTGCAGCCAAGTACATTACAACAGTGGTTCTCAACCTTTTCAGGCCGTAACCCCCAAAATAATCATATTTTAACTGGGGACAACCCCACCCTGACAAGCACCAAGAGTTATGAGGAATTACATTTTCTATAACACGGTTCTATTGTGAAAATAGCAGATCTACATGCTCACAACGCCTCGCAATCAGCTATTTTCACAATTTCTGCCTTTAATATTTGACAATATGGCCAATGTTTAGTTTTTCATTTTAGAGGTATTAAAAGGGTCTTAAAAGTCCTTAAATTGTCACTTTGGAAATGTGCAGATACCCTGTTGAGAAACACTGCATTACAATATTGTGTAGGAAGATGTTGCAGGGCAGCATTATTGTTCAATTTGAGGGTCATGTCCCTTTAAGATTCCCCTCCATCTTCTACCAGTGTGGAGTGGATTGTGAGTCATGCTCCTTCCAACTCGCCCTCCCTCACCCCACTCTCTCCATCCACCCCTCCATCCCTCCCCCACTCCTCCATCCCTCCATCCTGAGAATTATGCAACTGTCCGCTGGACGCGCGCACGCTCAGCTGTCTGTATGGCTGGACTGATGGATGGATGGAGGCAGTGGTGGAAAGTAACATTTACTTAATGTACTTAAGTACAATTTTTATGTATTCGTACTTTACATGAGTATAGTAATACTTTCACTTCTACTCCACGACATCTCGGATCCAAATATTGCACTTTTACTCCACTGCAGTTATTTGAAAACTTTAGTTATTGGATACTTTGCCGATATAAATTGTAATATTATAAAACATACATGAACCACTTTAGCCCTATTTTATACCTAGGCTGTTTGAAAATAGCCGATCTACAAGCTCACAACGCGTAGATCTGCAATTTTCAAACATTTTCTACTTTTACTTTTGGTACTTAAGTACATTTTGATGCCAAAACTTTCATACTTTTACTCAAGTACACTTTGAATTCTGGAGTTTTACTTGTAACCTAGAGTGCATCTACATTGCAGTATTGATACTTTTACTTAAGTAAAGAATGTGAGTACTTTTTCCACCACTGGCTGTCAGTATATGACTGGAGTGATGGAATGGATGGATGGATGGAGGGAGGGAGGGAGGGAGGCGATGGTGGATGGAGAGATTCAATGAGTGAGAAGAGGAGAGAGAGAGATAGAGAGAGAGAGTAGCAGAGCGTGGAGAGAGCGTTTTACGGAGCATCCATGTGTCTCCTCTTATCAATCTTTCCCTCTCGCTTCCTCTGTTCTCATCGTTCCTTACTCCTTCATTCATCTCTCTCTCTCTCTCTCTCTCTCTCTCTCTCTCTCTCTCTCTCTCTCTCTCTCTCTCACTATAGCATCCTCCCTCACACATCCGTCCCATCAAGGTCATTGGCAAGGACACGCTCGTCATGCTATCTGGCTGCTGATTGGTCCGCGGGAGCCGGCTGGACCTTAAAGAGACAGTGACGCTCTTTCCCCCCTAGTGGTGGCCATCTTTGTTATTGGCTGCCAAAGCAGTGGGGGAGTATTGTATGTATGTATATATATATACATACAATATGTATACAATATATATATATATATATATATATATATATATATATATATATAATTCTGCATAATTTCAATGTTGTTTGTTGTGTGCCTGCAGCTTTAAGCGAGGGCAAGGTCAGAGTGAAACCATACTCTTCCATATTGATCAGTGATCAGTGGAGAGAGAGCCGGGCCATGTTTGTTGAACCTCTGACCCGGTAACGTACAGTACAGCCCTCTGCCCTCTGGCCTGACTGTCAGAGAGAGAGAGAGAGAGAGAGAGAGAGAGAGAGAGAGAGAGAGAGAGAGAGAGATGGAGGGCAGTTGGAGAGCAAGAGATGGAAAGGGTGTAAGATACATGTTTTATCAAAAGTTGCAAGCACATGCCACTTGTACATAATGCTTTCCTTTTTCACTGTGCATGTGTGAGAGAAAGGCTGTTTGTTTGTTGTTTGTTTATAAGGATACCCATTAGTCTGCAGTCTGTCATTAGTCAACAACCTAATCTAATATTGCTTCCTTAAGTTTCTTTTTTAAACCAATTTTATTTCTTGTTGAGTCAAATGTGGAGCACATCCCAGTGAGCAACGGCTCTGTACATTGTTGTTTTCTTACGTGCATTGGTTCTGGGTAGAGGTGAAGTTAAGTGACCACTCAGTGCCTGTCTAGTACCATCAGGGGCGTCACAAGGGGGGGGGGGGGGGGGGGGGGGGGGGAGTGCATTGCTATTTTCCAATAGTTAAATCACAAAATGTGAGTGAATCCTTGTACCCAGGGCCCAGAATTTGGTGTGACACCCCTGAGTATTATAACCATTTCTCTCATTTGCAGGTAATAGCTGTAAAAACAAAGTAAAGGGTTTCTGTGAGGAATACACATTGTGAAACAGTCGATCTCAGATTGGGTGTACTGTATGTGTAGAACAACCTCATGAAGTGTTGCAGTAGAAATGCACACACTACACATAGAGTTCACCACTATTCCAATATCTGACGGCAGACACTGAGATATTATTAACGCAATCTCTTATGGCAAAACCTACGTTTCCAGTTCAAATATGTTAGTGTTTAGGTGTGTTTTGAGAAAACCAAATTATAAACTAATACTGTATTTTGTGGTTTTCCAAACTTGGAATGTTGTTTGCCATGAAAACATTCACATTATGTTTCTGTTCTCAATAGACAAACAGTTTTTTGTTATTTAACCTTTATTTAACCAGACATTCTTATTTGGCCTGGACAAAGGCCAAGCCTCTTGAGGGAGAGGGGTTGGAGTAAAACAAAAAGGCAATGCACCAACAGCAAGACCAACTAACAACTAACAAAAAGAAAAGGAAAAACAATGATGTCATGTCTGTAGTCCAGGGGTCTTCACTAGGGGGTCCTCAGAGTTACTACAGGGGGTCCTCCAAATCTTCTAATCCTTTTTTATCCAATCCTGAAAACTGTAGCCAAAAATAGCAGATCTACAAGCTCACAACGCCTCGCGCTGCAAGGCGTTGTGAGCTTGTAGATCGGCTATTTTCGGCAAAGAGGTATGGTGTAGAGGGGAAAAAGAACAGACTAAGTACAAAGTAAAAGATCAAGTTTATTGGGTAATGACAGCTCAAGCGGTTAAATATCTGAAAACACAAATTGACATCAATCCAAAATACACTGATGATTGTGCTGTCAAACGATGAAACTATATGGAATCTATGAAAAGGTTGTGGGGGTCCCTGCTTCATCTGTCTCTCAGGCAGCTAAGGGGTCCTTGGCCTGAAAACGTTGAAGACCCCTGCTGTAGTCATTATAGGCGTGATGCAACTCATTGTTGTTGAGATTGTTGAACAAATTTCTAAAATGTTTTACTAAAATATTAACTTAAATAGGGCTTAGTGATTCAAATGAAAATCAAAAATTGTGCGAAAATATTTATTATATTTATACTTTACATTGGTGTCTTACTGTCTTGTATGTAAGATTCAAATCAGAGAAGCCAGTTGGATTCTGTAACTGGACCAGTCCTACTATTATGGGAGCAGACAGATTAAGAGAAGCATGCCGGGCTGGTGGTTCACATACTGTACTACACACACACACACACACACACACACACACACACACACACACACACACACACACACACACACACACACACACGAAAATACACAAATAGAAACTCCCACAGCTCACTGTGAATTATTTACGATAACAGCACTTCCAAAAAGTGATTTTGCCCACCATAAGCAATAGCTGAACATGTGACTTAAATGACTGCATGGTTGGAAAATGGTGAAGAGCGAAATATAGAGCGACATTTGCACAGTGGTAGAAAAAGTACTCACATTCATTACTTTTACTTAAGTAAAAGTATCAATACTTTAATGTAGAAATACTCTGTTACAAGAAAAAGTCCAGAATTAAAGATGTTTACAAAAGTATTGTTATCAAAATGTAATTAAAGTACCAAAAGTATAATGTACTCATTTTGAAGAATGTCCCATTTCAGGTTTTTTAAAACAAATCTTTTGAAAATAGCAGATTTACATGCTAATGCATCGCGACACATTGTGAGCTTTAGAACGGTTAATGTACAGTATATATATATATTTATTTATTTATTAAGATTTATTTTTGGGCTTTTATGCCTTTTTTGATAGATAGGACTGACAGGAAATGGGGGGAGAGATGGGGAGTGACACACAGCAAAGGTCGTCCGGATCAGGAATCGAACCAGTGACAGCGCCAGGTATCCATGCCTATGTGACAATGCCTAAGTGGTATGCCCCTGGACCAGTAGGCCAGCGGGCGCCCCCTTAATGTTTGTTTTTTGATTGGCCTAAAATTCATTCTACAAAGTAACTAGTAACTAAAGTTTTCAAATTGTAGTGGAGTAAAAGTACAATATTGGAAACACTCAAGTAAAGTACAAATACCTCAAAATTGTACTTAAGTACATTACTTGAGTGCATGTACTTAGTTACTTTCCAATACTGCATTTGCATAATTAACTCATTCGTAGTTTACGGCCGTAAAGCCCGTTAATTTCTCTATGTCTTTCACTGCCGGCTTCTCCTACCTGTTAACGTGGGCGCTCGTCCAGTTCCCATCGTGCGTGATCGGACACTGCTATGCATCGTGTGTTCGCGTATTCCATCAGCTTCTCAAATCCGTTGAAACTTTTTCAATTGATCAATAAGTTCTCCATCTGTAAGCCGCGGAGTTCAGACAGAAAGCTAACGGGCCAAAATAGAGGACGGACATCCGCTTCCGGTTCAGGGACTCCAATGTTAAGTTGTCCGCTCAATAATGTGTCCGTGTAGAAACCGATCACGGAGCATTAGTTCCGGCCTATTTTAGTTCAGCTTCGATAAAAAAATGTTTTTTAATTAATTTTTATTACATTTACGGGTTCTACGGGCATGGCAGAGAAGGGGTACAAAGGGGTATTTTGAGGGCAGAGTTTGAGTTAACATCTCACTGTAGTGGATACATTTCCCGTTTCAAGATTGTATTCATACAACCAGTGTACTGGGTTTAAATAACTACTAAATACGTCTGAAAGTAAACACTGTAATTAAAATAGTTAAAGAGTAAATACATTTTCAGCTGCATTCTCAGTAGCTTAAGTATTATGTAGTTCACCTTTCAGTTTCTGTCTATAGATATCATCTATCTACTATAGGCTATGCTAGATTTACATTAATTAATTATTTATTTTACAAAAAAAAAAACATGCAAGGTTTAGTAGTGTGTGCAATGTGCATGCGTGCGCGCGAGAGAGGGTGAGAATAGATGTAGATGCAGCGAGGTAGACAGAGACAAATGAATGAACAGACTGTAAAACGTCAGCTAGACATACAGACCAACACAGTATCATATACAATATGTTATCCACACAGACAGACATACAGACCAACACAGTATCATATACAATATGTTATCCACACAGACAGACATACAGACCAACACAGTATCATATACAATATGTTATCCACACAGACAGACATACAGACCAACACAGTATCATATACAATATGTTATCCACACAGACAGACAGACAGACAGACAGACAGACAGACAGACAGACAGACCAACACAGTATCATATACAATATGTTATCCACACAGACAGACATACAGACCAACACAGTATCATATACAATATGTTATCCACACAGACAGACCAACACAGTATCATATGTCCTGCTGAGGGCAAATCATTCATGTGCTAGTGTGTATTGGTGCATGACAGTAGGGTGATTATGTTTGGTTTTGTGCTTTCGTTAATTGAGCCTATGCAATGCAAACACCTGTCATGTTAACATAGGTGCGTGTGTGTGTGTGTGTGTGTGTGTGTGTGTGTGTGTGTGTGTGTGTGTGTGTGTGTGTGTGTGTGTGTGTGTGTGTGTGTGTGTGCGTGTGCGTGTGTGTGCATGTGTGCATACGTGAGCGTGCGTGTGTGTGTGTTTACCTGCAGGTCATGTCTGTGCTCTGTGATGCAGTGATAAAGGTCATCAGAGCATGCATGGCATCCCCCTGTTTTTCAGGTACACGCACACACGCACGCACGCACCACACACACACACGCCCACGCACCTACACACACACACACACACACACACACACACACACACACACACACAGACCACTGAAAGTTTGCTCTTCATTCATCAACGAAACACATTTCCTCTCTCCTCCCAAACCTTTTTGGTTTTCATCTCCTGTCAGCGCTCCCTCCCTCCCTCCTTCCCTATTGTTTCTCTTTCTAATTTCCCCTCTCACACCATTACCGTCTCCTCCATCTGTCTTCTCCCCCGTTTACCGTCTCACTTTTGTTGTTTCTCTCCTCTTTCTCTGTCATTAGCTTTTTTCTTCTTCTCCCCTAGCTGAGTCATCCATAATTGTTTTTTTCTTCTTCTATTTTTTTCATGCTCCCTCCACTCTCCACTGTCCACTCTGTCCTCCTTGTTTGTTCCCTTTCAGCACTGCTTTGACATCCTGACTATCCAGTCTCTCCCTCTCCTCGTTCATACGCAGACACTCCATAATTAGTAGACTATACTGTATGTGCACGGACACACAGCAAACACGGACGTCAAGCCTCAGCGTGTAACGTTCGTGTCTGCTGTGTCTGTCCGTGAACATATTTAGTTTAAAGTCCAGAAGGAATTTCTTTCTGGCATACATTCTTAATTAAATTGTGATATAACCATAATATCAAACATATCATTATCATGCAAGCACGTAAGCTACTGCACAATATTCCTACAGGCATGGGGCGGCTCCTGTCAAAAGGGTTTTTGGGGCAGGAGGAGTAGGATAAAGGCTCTTCTACGTCCTCTCTCTCGGTGGGGGCTCTTCACTGCAGGTGAGTCAGTATAGGATGCAACAACAGTGACAACACACAGCAATCTGTGTGGTGACAGCGGATTCACCCGTTATCATCCGATATCGTCTGCGATTATCACTTCTTATCAGCTGATTGTAATGGGCCAGTTGGGCCATGCTCTGCTGACTGAGTCAGTCAGAGTGTTAGTGCGCATGCACCGACGCATATTGACTCGAATACTTATCTCCCCTGCATGTGTGGGAGGCGAACCGGGACCATAGTGATAGTGGCCACTTTGCTCTAATCACTGAGCTACCTAGCGGCTGGCCAAACCCCCTTTTTTTGTGTTAGCTTTGACAACGTGGATACTGGGGGACTAATATTTACTATTCTGTCCATAACGGCACATAACTCGGTAACGGCGCTGAAATGCATTAGTATTTGAAATACGCAGATGTTACAGTGCCTACAATCTGGAGTGTTCACTTACCTCTGAGTGTTTGAACTGTACGGGTGATGACGCAGGTAGTAATGGGAGCTGGCGGTGTGACATTCTTTGAAAACTGAATTATGTCTTATTATGCAGAGAGAGGTCTGACTCATAGCTTTAATGATATAACCTGTAATGTGTTCCATGCCATTAGAGTGAGAGTAGGTGTTGTTTCCTTTGAAAAATGACGGATGTGCCATTTGGGGAAATGGGCTGCTGAATGGCCCTGCTCGCCCCCACAGCTCCCCTGGACTTCACCACCTCTTGAATGTGAATGTTTTGTCACAGCTGAGAAGACGGTGGTCAGCGCATTGTCAGCTTGTAGATCGGATATTTTCAAATGGCCAAAATATATATGGGGCTGAAATGGTTAATGTATGTTTGTGATAATAATCAAAATGTACAAAGAAACTCATAACCAAAGTTTTCAAATAGTTTCAGTGGTGTAAAAGTACAAATATTTGCCTCTGAGATAGATGTACTGTAGTGGAGTATAAGTAAAAGTTCTGAAAACTAGAAATACTTCAACATTTTACTTAATACTTGGGTAAATGCACCCAAGTATTAGTTACTTTACACCACCGGTGGGCCTGAAGAATCGCTACCATCCACCTAACTGACGAACCATAATCTCACACACACACACACACACACACACACACACACACACACACACACACACACACACACACACACACACACACACACACACACACACACACGTGCTGTCCACTCGGATGCTATCAACTCTACAGCTGTGGACGGCTCCGACCTCACTCCACCCGTCCTCTTTGCAGCGTGAGATTAGGTCACACTCTCACATGAGTAGTGAACCAGGGATTGAGATTGGGATTAAAGTAAAAGTCAGACCTACGCTACCCTGGCCTGCGCTACCCTCCCCCTCTGCCCTCTCTCCTCAGATTATACCGCCTAAAGCCACACCCTTCTACACGCAAACACATGTGCACATACGCACACACTCTCGCATGCACGTGCACACACACTGCAGTACACGTACTGTATATGAATACATACTGGGCACTGTGGGCAGGCTCATTCTGTAAATCCCTATGCTACAAAATAGAAACCATAGCACAATTGCTGGGCTTTATTATACCTGTACAGTAGGTCCACGTCAAATCTCTTGTCGTATTGTGACGCCTTGTGAGCTTGTATACATGTGCTATTTTCACCAAATGTTTGGCCCCAGAATAGGGACGCTATCGGGTTCATATGGTTAATTTCTGTGTTCACATTCAAGCCATTGTGTTGAGTGGCCTAAAGGTTACTGTCTGGTTCAAATCCATAGACACTGAGAATGTGGATGGAGTATCAGCTGCCGTATTCTGCTAAACAGATGTTATGCTGTTATGTGTTTGGCCAAGTCCCGGAAAAGATGCGCTGTGATTGGCCAGTACACTAACTTTGATTGTCAGTTGTGTCGAATGGTCACCCCAAAGCATAATTTAGCCTACAGGACTGTGTTGGCTTGTGTGGGACAACCAAAGCACGGATGTGTGTACAATGACAACTAATAAATGAAAGATTCATGAAAGCAAAAAAAGAAGAAAAAAATAACATTTGACCACAAGAAATTGTTAAGCAATCGGTTTATGGGCTCACTCTATGCTATGAGGACTGCAGGGGAAACTGGACGACAGGGGCATTTCTGCCTAATAGATCCCATAGTCATGGATATGCATGCAGTCATTTGGGATCAATATAAGTAGGAAAATGAGTCTACGTGTGTTATTTGGTGCAGAGTTGTCCTTTAAACCCTATACCATGTATACTCCGTTCTCCAGGGGTTAAAGGGATATTCCTTCTAATACGTGAGGGGCTGTGTTTTTTCAATTACTTTTTTTCCTTTATTACTTGCTCCAGCAGAGCGCACAAGTACTGCGTTCTGTGTTGTCTGTTTTTCCCACCAGTTTTTGACTGGACAAAGCCAGATGTTGGAGCTTAGCTCCTGTTCCAGGAGCACTGCTCAAAAAAAATGAAAGTAATTGAAAAAACATGGCCCCCATCAAATATCTATATACTGAATCAAGTAACTTAAAAAGTGTCTGGGGTGCTCACAAAATAAGAATACTGTTCTGTTCCCACTGCCTTCATTAACTGGCCTTTCGCTCTCCCCAATTTCCTCTTTCCCTAATCTAGCCTTCAATATCAAACATACAAATAATTATCCAAATGTCTGTCTGTCTGTCTGTCTGTCTGTCTGTCTGTCTGTCTGTCTGTCTGTCTGTCTGTCTGTCTGTCTGTCTGTCTGTCTGTCTGAGTGTCTGTCACAACATTTCTCTTCGGTGGCTGGACCAATTGATCTGAATCCGCATCACCATTAGCATATGAACAGACCTGACATAACTGCAAAGCCCGTTTGTCACTTTCACAAATCGTATACTGTATATTAGCATTTTTATGGTGTATCTATTCTGCATCTAGCATGAGGCATATCTATTCTGCATCTAGCATGAGGCAACATTTGTAACCAAAATATTTGTTTCTGGGCCGGGGGTCCCCAGAAGAAAAAAATCTGATTGAGATGGGGTCTGCGGCCAAGCACATATCTTTTTGGGGGTCCTCGACATGACACAGTGGGAACCAACTGTTTTGGATTTACAAGACCTTTGTTGACTCAAGAATGCTGTGTCTGCTGGGAGGAATGTGTGTGTGTGTGTGTGTGTGTGTGTGTGTGTGTGTGTGTGTGTGTGTGTGTGTGTGTGTGTGTGTGTGTGTGTGTGTGCGTGTGCGCGTGTGCGTGCGCTTGCGTGTGTGTGTGTGGGGGGGCTATACAGCTCTGTGTGTGCGTGTGTGTGTACTTTCAACACATTTTCATGTGGGTCATATTGTTTTTATTATATTACAAATTGATGCTTTTTACATTTTGCGGGGTTCTCCAACATTTCTTCTGTTATTCCTACATTTCCACATGCAAGCACCACTAATCCATCATATAGCCTATTGTACACACCCAATCACCTACACTCATGATTTGAAGCACATATCTTTGAACGGGTAGGACTAGTATATATACATTCCCTGTCTTCACTGCCACATCCTAAACAGTTTCTGAGTCCCACCTCTCAGCTTCTCTTCTGCCAGCTTTCAGTGTGTTTGACCTTTTCCTTTTTTTTTTTTTTTTTTTGCCTGTCCTTTTGGTTTGGATTCTTGCCAGCTCCCTTGGACTTGTCTGCCAGTGTTGGACCGCTTCTCTGGTTTTGACCCCTGTCTGCCTCACTCAGGCTGTGTAAGCCTTTGTCTCTCTTGACAGCTGTGTTTATCAACTCCTTGTACAGTATTTGAACCTGCTCTGCCTCCAGACGTCTGCACTTGGTTCCTTCCCTGTGTTTTGCTACCTTGTTGTCTCCACCAGCCGAAGGCTGAGGGAGAGTATGTTTTCCCCTCCGTCCGTGTGTCCGTCCGTGCGTCCGTCCGTCCGTGCGTCCGTCCGTGCGTCCGTCCGTGCGTCCGTGCGTCCTCGCAGTTTGTGAGCGCCAAATCTCAGTCGCCGTTGGCCCGGTTGCTGCCAAAGTGAGCACACACATTCCCTGGATGCCAATCTAGAACCTCTGCCCTAAATTTTTCAAATGGGCCTTTTCTAGCGCCAACTAGTGGCCGATGTTTGCTAAACACATTTCTGTGCACTACTCTTACAGATTTTGTCCAAAAATCCTACAAATCGGTAGGCAATATCTCGACAGTCATGTGATCGACACGGATCTGTCCGATTTTGCATATTCCATCCTGATTGGCTAAGATTGGCTTCCAAAGTTTGTGGGATTGAGCCGTTTTGAACAAAATGCCTCAAATCACAAACGCAAAGTGCAATTATCATGAAATCGCGCACACACGTTCCCACTAGGCCGAGGAAGAAATGCCACTTAATTTTTTTTTAATCAGCCTCATGGTGGCGCTATAACAGCCCGATTTGTGGTTTTACCTATAACTCCACCGATCAGTTTCAAACTTTGTAAGTGCACTCCCTAGAGGCTAAGGATAAACCTTTGCCCTGCATTTTTCACATCAGCCTTTTATAGCGCCACCTTTGGGCCAACTTATGTAAAACACATTTTTGGATATTACTCCTTGAGATTTTATCCAAAAATCATGCAAATCGGTACACAGTATCTCTATAGTCATGTGATCAAGTCCGATCCGTCTGATATTTCACATTCCATCCTGATTGGCTAATATTAGCTTCCAAAGTTTGCAGGATTGCTCAGTTTTTGAACAAAATGCCTCAAATCATCAACGCAGCTTGCGATTACCGTGACATTTGCCACACATATTCCCACTAGGTCAAGGAACAAATGCTACCTTTTTAACATTGTCCTGTTAGCAAAACACATTTTTGGAACACAATGCTTGAAATCATGCATGCAGCGTCCGATTGCCATGAAAGATCTAAGGTGAAGAACATATGCCACCCTTTTTACATTGGCCTATACAGTAGCACCACCAGGACGCACGGCCTGGTGGAGACCTGTGCTCGGAAGAGCACTGCTTCTAGTTATCAGTGATACTGGTACAGTGTGTCATTTCACAATAAACTGTGGTCACTAAGGGAATGCCTTGTTATGGTTTATGTATGACTATGTAATTTGGGAAGGACATGCATATGGGGAGGACAAATGGTTTTGACCAAGGCCAAGAAATGGTATGTTTGTTGTTCACGTTTGGATTACTCATTATGAAGTCTACAACGGATAAGTCAAACTGTGGATATTGCTTATTTGCCTTTGCAAGAAATAAGTTGAACTGAAACAAGGAAATGCCACTACATGCATTTTAAAAGAAATTTATGTCAGGGGCATGGTGGCGCAGTCGGTAGCACTGTCACCTCACAGCTAGAATGTCCTAGGTTCGATTCCCGCCGGAGGCCGCTGTGGGCACTGAGGGCACTACGTCCAACCCGTGAAGCTCCCCCTGCCAGGTGATAAGAAGTGGCCTGATCACTCCTCATGCACTGAGGGAAGCGTGAGCTCAGTTCAGGGCCCTCCCCAGCTGGCAGAGGGAGAGCAGCACCCAGGATTACAGTTTAGGCAATTGCGACTGGGTGAAAAATGGGTTACAAAATTGTGGGATAAAAAAAAGGAAAGAAAATAGCAGATTATGTCAAATTATCTTCAGAGATGTCTGGCACTATGAGGAGAGTTTCTACATTGTCAGTATTAGAATGGCCAGTTCATAAATCCAATTCATATTAGTCAAATAAATTACATGGACCGACATCTGCAAAATGACTGCAACCAGTTTAAAGGATATGGAAGCAAAATGTATGGATTGTCACATCATTGGTTAGAAAGCATGTCAAAATACTTTTTTCAAACATGAGCCTCAGTGTTTTGGTGACTCTATTTGGTGAACCATGTGAAATATTGTGAACCCACAGATTTCTTCACCAAATAGTCAGGAAATGGTCCATAATCTCCATTTTGGTGTCCAGAAGTGTTTGTCTGTCGTATCTGATAGTACCACCGGTAGTGTAGGTATGAAAGAAAAACTAGAGGGTTCTAGAAAAATAATACTATGCGTACTCCCTCCGTTGGTTTGCCAGTAACCATTCACCTATGTTGATCTGTCCTTTCAATCTTATCAATCAAAGACATTTCATAATAAAAAGCAAGATTCCAGAATGAACCCTACTTATTTTGGTGGGCCCATGGCTTTTCCTCTAGCGCCACCCTTTGGCCAATTTCCTGTTAGATGTAAGGACCAACTTGGAGCTTGGATTTTAGAGTCTTTAGTCTTGTTTACAAACCTGTGGCCAGTACCATTCTACTGCATAACAATGCATAAAGTCAAAGTGTTAAATCAGATGTTTCATCAAAACCTTTGAGCTTTCAGCCAACATATAAGAGATTTTAAGCTTGTTAACACCATGTGCATTTGCTACAAAATCTTTGGGTTTACAGCCAGTGTTGCCAAGTCTGCTTATTATAAGCAGCTTTGTTTTTTTTTTTTTTGTTTTTTTCTAAAGTTGCTTGGAAATATTGATTGCGGGTTCTGTTTTATTTTGGTCAAGTCTCTAAATTGTAGTTGCTTACTTGGGCTTGTTTCCAAATGTTGTTTAACAACATTTGCACACTACTCTAGTATATTGTCTCTGAAACAGAAGATTAAACCTCCGTCTGCATACAAATGGACTAAGACATCCGGACAAAATCAATTCTTCCATTATCCATTATCCATTGTGAATGATTACCAATGAACGCTAGCTTTCTAGCATTCGTCTCTGAGCACTGTGCTCTCTCTGATGGAGAGGGGGACAAAACAGTTTTTAATGGACTTTAGTGTGTGCGTGCGTGTTTCTGTTTACCATGTCCAAACTGGCTTCCCTTTTCTGGGCATGTCATTAAAGTCTGTAAGTTATAATGTGCCGTTCAGCTGAGCTTATAATGTGTTTTGACCAGCTCTTTTAATACTTCATGAACATAAACCTTGTTATTATGAGTTGTTATGCAATAATTATAATCACAATGGGTGTTATGAAGCCTTATAAGGGCATTATAATGCATTATAAACCCGACACTTAAGTAAAGTATTCCCCCTAAAATTGTATCTACAAGCTAAAATTCATCAGGTTTGAGCCTGTAGTTTGCTATAGCCTGGCATTAGCCAGACTGATAATGTGGATTCACTTACACGTTCCTCCACGGTATCAATCTGGACTTTGGCCCATAAGTAGAGAACATGAGAAATCATATTTTGAGACAGGTGGCGGCTGCCAAATACATATCATTTTGGGGGTCCTTCATGCACATGAAAAGGTTTGAGAACCACTGATATAGAAAAGGACATTTTGTGTCGGCCTCAGGTCTTAATAAGTTAATCTTCAACCCTCTTTCAATCACTTTCTATGTGGCTTACCGTTTCCTTCCTCTCCTTACCTTTCTCTCTCTCACTCTCTCTCTCTTTCTCTCTCTCTCTCTCTCTCTCTCTCTCTCTCTCTCTCTCTCTCTCTCTCTCTCTCTGTCTGTGTCTCAGTGTATCCCTCCATCTCTTCTGTTTCTCATTTCCGCAATTTTGTTTCATGTCGGCGAGATGATTAGGGTGCCAAGGTTACCTGAGAGCTGTTGCTATGGTGACCACGTCTCTTATGATGTCTTTTTTTTGCCTTCTACTTCTTCATTCTCTTTTTGTAATCTTTCACTATCTAGGATTTTCCGGTAGGCATGTGCTTCACATTCATACCACCATGTGAGCACCAGGGTCCCACTTTACTTGGCTATTTCCAATGTTCAGTACTTTCACTTTTACTCCACTACATCTGAGATCTAAATATCTTACTTTTGTGGAAAAAGGTGGCAAGCCCCCCGCTTTTGGAGCCCCGCTGCCCGGCGAGAGGCAACATCCCCTCTCGGTGAATTTTAGCAATTCCGCCATTTCAACAAATAAACATAAACAAACATAGCATGAACAATGGGAATGTAACAACCAGATTTGTGTCGAAATAGAATTTGTATATGCACAGATTTATATACATTTTCGTGTCTTTAGCTTAATAGCTAGCCCAGTAGCCCTGTGCGAGCAGAGGAAGTTGCTTTCTGTGGAAGTGCGACCCTGCGGGCGATGGGAAGAGAATGTACATTGTAGGTAGGCCTACAGTACATTATAACTCTATGGTACAGTATGGGCACGCTGTGACGTCATCAACAATTTAAGCCAAAAATTGCCAAAGATTTACTCTGTTTTTTCATGACACGCCCACTTTAAGTAACAAATGTGAGTACTTTTTCCACCACTGCCAGAATCTCAGAAATGTTTTCCGCTGACTCAGCAGAACATACAGTATACTTTGGTAGTTTTATCTATGTACTTGCATGGTTTTCTCTGTCTCCATCAACAGATTGTGCAATAGCAATTAGCAAGAGAGCTGAGGTGCACACATTTTATGAAGCATTGCACAAGTTCATCATGCTGGACACAGTAGCTGTATTCAGCTGTCAGTCCTGCTGATTGAATAAGTGTTTCTAATCAGCCAAACATTCTAGTATCAATCAAAGCCCTTTCTCACAACAAGGCAGTCCATTTCAATTTGACTCCCTCGTACACTCCATCTCTCTCTGCTACTCCAAAGCTGCCACACATGGCAAAACTTTGCCTCCAGCACCCAAGCCTCAACCGAGTTCAAAGAGTTCTTGGCATGGCTCAAGAACTCGATTCCCTTTATTTGCTCAGTATATGGTGATTACATAACTGTATTGAACAATGAAAATGAACATAAAATTTGAAATAAAATCTAGGAAGGTTTGATTTGGTCAGATTTTCAAATGCCATCATTTGGCATATACTTATATTAATATCAACAGGTTAAATCAGAGGTGGGCAACTTTGATGATGGAGAGGGCCACTTTATTTCCACACTCACTCCAGAGAGAGGGCCACATTGCATATACTGTCGGGCAGAAACCTGTTATCTCTTTTTTTTTGTAAATCAATGCCCTACTTTGTCATTCTATGCCACAAATGTGTAGCAAAAATAGCTGATCCACAAGCTCAAAATGCGTTGTGCTGCGACACGTTAGTGCTTGTAGATCTACTATTTTTGCTATTTTTGAATTGGAATTCTGAATTCTTTTTAGCTACTTTTGAATTGAAATCCTGAAAAGTAAAACATTTACCGGTATTTAATTTCAAATGCATTTAGTACTTTATGAACTTAAATACAAATACATTGGACATAAAAAAGACAATAGAATTGTAATACTAATCATTAAGCTACTAATATAGACTGAAGTAATTAAAGCAGGTCATGTTTGCATGTTTTGGAATTGTAACAGCTGAAATAATATCAACATATATATCAGTATGGCCTGGGCCACACCACAGGTTAGTGGTCCAGGCACATAGACTAAAATGTGAACAAAGGTGAAATCTAAACCAAAAGCCATTAATGTTTATTTGTATTTTCACAGTTTTTCTGCTCTCATTGTGATAACAGAAAGAAAGTGGGAAAAACACTTTGATAGAGGACTCTGGAGCGATGACAAAGCACCGCAGAAACCAGGCCAAACTTCAATTAATATGGGAGGGAATATTGATCTCATCAGGATACAGTGGATGCCTACATCACACACACACACACACACACACACACACACACACACACACACACACACACACACACACACACACACACACACACACACACACACACACACACACACACATACACACACACACACACACACACACACACACACACACACACACACACACACACAGTCACACACACACACACACACGGCACAGCAAGCGGCTGAAAGAAATCGGCACAGGGCCCAAGATCCTATGGGTCTTCCACAGAGGCACCACCGAGAGCATCCTGACTGGATGCATCACTGCCTTTATTCTTTATTCTTTATTCTTTATTAGGATCCCCATTAGCTTTCACAAAGTGGTCGCTAGTCTTCCTGGGGTCCACACAAAAATGTATACAGTAAAAACAGACAAGAGTTAAAATTGTCACACACTGTCTGTCATGGGAACTGCAATGTCCTCAACCCCAAAACGTGCTGCAGATGGTCAGACAGTCTGTCCGTAAAGCCCATAAGATTATCAAGGTAAAATGGGGTATTTTTGTCACAGTACATTTGCACATATGTGAAATGTGTCCTCTACATTTAACCCATCCCAACTGTTAAAAGTTAAACTATATAAAGTTTAGGGGTTCTTGGTCAAGGACTCATCAACACATTGACCGGGGCCAGGGGACAAACCGGGGACCTTCTGATTCCCAGACAGCCTCTCTAGCAGTGTTAATTTTGGCGGCAAATTTTTAGTTTTAGTCATAGTCTTTGTTTTGAATAAAATGTCATTTTATTTCATTTCAGTTTTAGTCATCTGAAATGTCAGGTTTTAGTTGACTAAATATCATACGATTTTGATCAACAAAAAACTATTTTGGCGGGCCTTGATGGCGTTGTAATGCCTGATTTACACTTGATCGCATGCTGAAAATAGCCCGATCAACAAGCCACGCTGTGAGCTTGTAGATCTGCTATTTTCAGAGCGTAACACCCGAGCAAAACGAAAGATAAAATGACTTGTCTTTTAGTTCTACTTTTAGTTCTCTACTAGTCCCTCGATCCTAACATGTTAGTCTAGTTTGTATTTGTTGATGAAATTGTCAGTTTTTTTAGTCTTAGCTTTAGTCATCATACTGTAGCTTTGTTTTTGTTTAGTTTTCGTCAGTGAAAAAAGTGATTAGTACTTTATTGCCAACGGACATTTTTGGTCATAGTTTCAGTCGACGAAATCAACACTGCTCTCTAGCCCTTCAGTTATGGCAGCCCCACATCAAAGATGCCAGCCACCATAACCATGGACTGTTTTCAACTGCTATCCAGTATCCAGTAGTATTTGGCAAGCAGAACTGTAGCCTCTAGGCCCAGACCAGCAGGCTCCGGGACAGATTCTTCTTTTACCACCAGACAACCAGGCTTATAAACAATGGACATTAACAGCCTATTGCCTGCCTCTCTGTCTCACACACACA
Organism: Nannobrachium achirus; assembly: GCF_963921795.1. Classification (NCBI taxonomy): domain Eukaryota; kingdom Metazoa; phylum Chordata; class Actinopteri; order Myctophiformes; family Myctophidae; genus Nannobrachium; species Nannobrachium achirus. Next base: position 37,247,681 of record NC_137819.1, on the reverse strand, counting down.
CACACACACACACACACACACACACACACACGCGCACACACACACACACACACACACACACACACACACACACACACACACACACACACACACACACACACACACACACACACACAGATGCAGACGAGCACGCACTAGCACACACAAACGCACACAAACAACCACCACATAAACAAAATTATGATGTAGTAATGTTATATATATATACAAATAAAACTATTTCTTTAAATCGAATCTGCTTTACAATCAGATTTTAATACACTACAACACTTGCTCGCAGCTAATAAATTACTACTCAACAAAACTACATCTTACACTATGATCTATTTGCCAGAGCAGCACATAAATCTGAAGCTCATACGTATACTGTAGATGTAGATGGTACACCATGCACTGCAAAGAGAAGAACACACCAAATACCTGGGCCTTTGACTCTTAACTGTCATAATTTCATAGCGAACATATTGTTAGGAACATTTACCTCAATATTGGTGTTCTTTACCCTTCCAGAAACTGCTTTGCATTTTCTGTTAGAAACAAGTTCATGTTACACATTTTCTTCGTCCAATCCATTATTATGCTGAATGTTTATCAGGTTGCATCCAAAACTATCTGCTAAAAAGGTCTTCTTAGTTATTACGTATGGTATAATTAGTGTGGTTGCGGTTGCCCTTGCAGGGCAAACAGACTATTGTCCGACTTTATTTCCATCCATCCATCTTTCCATATAAACTTTATTTTGCCTACTCCTCCCACAGTTTTGGTTGCACGCACTTGGGCAAATCGACCAGCTACACTTGCAATTTCCAATTGCATCTTTCTCGTTATTATTACAATATAATGTATTAGTGAATACATTTTCCCTATTGAATTAAAGGACCATTTCACCTCTGGGACAACCAAATCTTATTTTATTGTTGTTTGGGACACAATCCTGAGTTGCTTTTTGTGTTCAATCTGTGTTTTTAGATATTTTAGTATTTCAGCATGCTACAAAGTATCATATGATGCTTTGTAGCATGCTACAAAGCATCTATGATACAAAATACTAAAATATCTAAAAACACAGATTGAACACAAAAAATAACTCTGGATTGTGTTGATCGTGTCCCAAACAACATTAAAATAAGATCTGGTTGTCCCAGAGGTGAAATGGTCCTTTAAATGGGAATATTAAAATGGTCAGACAGAATTCATTTGCAAGTGTGACTCGCGTCACGGCAACCACAATTGCAATTTCCAATTGCATCATTCTAGTTATTATATTATAATTACACTATAATTATGATTTTTAGTCACCTTTGGTATTGTTCTATGACTGACTGACTTTGGGTAAAGATTTACCCAAATGGATCTGTGAGAGTTCTGTTGAAAGCTTAATTTATATTCCATCACGTGACTGTTATTTTCAGCTAGCACACCATCATGCAAAGGGATATAAACCTGTCTTAACTCTCTCTCTCTCTCTCTCTCTCTCTCTCTCTCTCTCGATTCAATGTTTTAATTCAAAGGGGCTTTATTGGCATGAGAAAACGTACGTTTACATTGCCAAAGCAATCTCTCTCAACCGTTGCTATACTTGCTCCTTCAGTCATTGAAGTGCTCTTATTGATTGAGTCACCTTTTGTGTGTGCGTGCGTGCGTATGAGCGCGCTTGCGTGCGTGCGTGTGTGCGTGTTCGCGTATGGCTATGGGGCTGTTAAGTATGACATCATTTTGTAGGCAGAGGAGAATTTCTGCCCCCAGTTTCCGTGAATCTTTTTACTATTTTTACTATTTACACATTTTTCTTCTCTTTGTTGTTGAAAGGAAAGTGTTAGAATTATACTTTAGTCGTTATTTTTGTCTCGGATCTGTTGAAATAGCGAGGGACAGAAAATGCTCTGGGGGCAGAGTTCTCCTCTGCCTACAAAATGATGTCAAGGCTTAAAAGCCCAATAAGCTCTCGATTGACTTCTCAGTGATATATTTTACTTGTAGGCCTTTCAGTACACATACGCGCAGACGCACGCACACACAATGAGTGTGTTTTGTCTTCTGCCATACAACAGTGACTGAGCCAACCAATTTGAAGGTTCTGAAAACACCGTTATAATTGTCTAATCTTCAACAACAGGTGGTGCATTACAGAGATACATCATGTGGCGCTGAAGCCCGGGTTTTGCATGGCGGGGAGACACATGTGCGTTCTGTGTAGATTAGAAGCTATTGTGTGCAATACAGAACCCCATGGCCTGCTAGGCTCTATTTCACCCAAAATAGCATGGTTTAAGTCTTCGTTGTGCATTGCAAGTCAACGTCCAATTATTAGCTAAGGCCTATTCTTCCCTGCCCTCCTGACTGTCGTGTTATGTTCTAATCTTTTGTATTGGAACCCCCCCCCCCAGCAGTTCTTGTTGAGTTACATTTAACTATGAAAACTATCACATCTTGTCCGTACGTGAGTAACGCCTCACCCTGTTGTGTTGTGTTGAGTTCTAATCCACTCTTAAGAAATTAGCTTTTTTTGGAAAAATGTTGTGACTGAGTGACTGAGCTGTCCTGGCTGCTACTGGACAATGAGTGAGCAGCATCCCTCAAAGAAGTTGGACCGATGATGTCCTGTCTATGATCTATCAACACCATGCAGGCTCAAAAAGTAACCTATTGTATTGGGGCAGTATACTATTGGGACAGTAATCTTGGGGCACAGAATGGGCATTGGGAGGAGTATTAGGGCACTTGAATGAAACTTTGGTGTTGCACGACCAGTAAAGTAACTAAGTACATTTACTCAAGTACTGTACTTAAATATTCTGCATAATGAGTACTTTCTACTTTTGGTACTTTAAGTAGGCCTACATTGTACTTTAAAGGAGTAATTCACCCCCAAAGTTCATTACTAATTTTGGGTTTTTGTCGCATTCCTAAGCCAATAATTTGATTATCTATCTATCTATCTATCTATTATAATAAATGTGCCACCATTGATTCCGGATGGAGACTCAAATGCATTTGGGTCTCCATCCGGAATCAATGGGCCTACAAAGAGTCTCCTCAAATTAATGCGACAAAAACAAAAACATATTATTGAACTCAAGTCTCCATGGGGTGATAGAAAAAAAGTAATTTTGGGGGCGAACTACTCCTTTAAGGCATTGGTTCTCTAAGTCGCCCAGGGGTCCTTGATGGAGTTCCAGGGGGTCCTCAGCTAAATGATAGATAGTTAGGGACCAAATGCCTGGCTGGACCCTTATGGGCCTGTAACTCAGAGAGTGTACTAATATGGAACCAAATGACAATTAATAAATGGACCTGTTAAGCCCGTATCAGAGTCTACGGTGGAGACCTATCCACCGCAAATTTGAGGTGGAAAGCTTTCCACCTCAAGTCAGAAAATAAGTGCAGGCCATCATAGTCACGGCCCACGGTGAAGTCCTTTACCCCGTCTAGACCGGTTCAGGTCGACCAATCAGTGAACGGGGTGTAGAGCCTGTCTGTCTGATAGTAAAAACAGAGAGATTTGTTGGGACTCACGGTGGAAAGCTCTCCACCGTGAGGAATGATGTAACGTTGTAGTTTCATGACTCAAAAAGACTCGAAAAGACTTCACCGCGGTGTAAAGCCTTCCACCGCGGACCCGACTATGATACGGGCTTAAGGGTACATTTGGTTCCATTTGTAGGCCTACACACTCAGAGTTAAACAATGATTTTACAATAGGGTCTCAGAGATTGAAATGCAAAATGCCAAATGACGGTCTGGCATGTCAAACTGGGGGTCCTTGAAATTAAAATGGTTGAGAGTCACTGCGAGAGAGAGACTTTTCTTATGGGGGTCCCTGGCTATCTTTTCAAATGGGGGTCCGAAGGCTAGGCTAGTAGGCCCATGTGTCAATTTGGGGGTCCTTGATGTGAAAAAGTTTGAGAACCTACTGATTTATTGATGTTATCCTATGCAAAGTACTCTGTTCTATCCGTCTGTCTTTCAATGTTAGGCCTATATGAGATACATAAAGTGGTTCCTCTGTAAGTAAGCCGTAAAGCTTACTAGGATCTCCTTTTAGTTGACCTTGTACCAGTGATTTGCGCTGTCATGAAACTGTACTTTTTCCTCCTTCTAATAAATGTTTCAATCAATCACAAACTGGGCGGTGCATGCATCATCATCTTCTGCTGCTGCTGCTGCTTCACAAGGAGGACCCACACCGGCACTTTTTTCACACGCGGAGTGCTCCGCGCAGCACGGCAAAAGAAGGCGGAGTGCCGCGGCCGCTAAAATAGCCGATCTACAAGCTCACAATGCGTCGCAACGCGACGCATTGTGAGCTTGTAGATCTGCTATTTTCAGGCGCGGAGGGAGACACACATGCAGCAGCGGCATCCATCCATTCCTGACCGGTTAGAAAGCCAGCGGTTGAAACGCTGTGTGATCCGCTAGCATCAGTTGCACCTGCCAGGGCGCGAGGAGGGAGGCTCGAGCGGGACGCCTTGCTCCATTGTTTAATTAATAACCTGCAACCTGTCATTTTAAATTAAAAACATCCTCACACCTGAAAAAAGAAAGAAAAGAAACGTTTCCCCTTCTTTTTTTAATTTAAAATCTGAGCTGGGCGTGGCTTTGTTTAGCAAGAGAGAGAGGCGTTCATTTAAACGAAACGTTATAGCCTCGTTTAAGTTCCCTTTTATGGCCGTTCGTCTTCTCCTTTACAAATGAGAGTCGGCGATATTTCCTCCTTTTCCTAACGACAGCGTTGTGTGTTCGTTTTGAGCAGTATAGTTGTTTTTGGGTGAAGGAGAGACGTTATTTCTATCTAGAGAAACAAAGACACAATTTGACTGCCTGTGCGCCTCTCCTCTCCTCCACGCCTCGACCCAGGCTGCTGTTCTGGTTGCATCCACATCCATCCTGACCGAGGAGAGACAAGACTGACCGCGCCGAGATGGGGGTAAGCAATACAGCTCCATTTTATCAGCGTTAAAACGCCATAAATGCCCTATTATAGTCTCTTTAGGGATAACTTATGGCAAGAGCTCCGTTTTATTATCGTTAAAACGCCATAAAATGCCCTATTAGCCTATAGTGTCTTTAAGGCAGTGGTTTTCAACCTTTTTCATATTATTTATTCGGCATTTGAGCCACGGACCACCATTTGATGAGATTTAGCTTCTTAGACCAAAAACTATAGAATATTGCTGTTGTAGTTGGACAATATTTTGTCCACAATTCCATGCAGTATTGATGTTGGTAGCCTACCATTAGGAGAGATAACAGGCAAACGTTGACCAAAATAACAATTATTCTACATTCTCTAATTGTGTAGACTTCTTGTTAATTAATTCATGCATATGTTTAACAATAATTTTACTCTTGAGTGCGTAAAATTATTTTTAAAGATCTATAAGGGTCCATTTGGTTACCAACTCTCCACCATTAAGCTGGGGACACTGGAACCCCCTCAAGGACCACTGGCGGTCCCCGGACCACTGGTTGAAAACCACTGATATACACGAGCGATGGAGGAGTCGCTTGCCAAGTAAAAGAGCTTTTTATTTTCCTCCTCCCAAGCGAACAACGGACTCCATGACAGCCAGGCATGATATTTGCTGTGTAAATCAACCGGCATTTTTATGTGACTGGGGATGAGAATTGTTGGAATGGGAAAGCCTTTGCCACTCAGGCCTCTATAATAATGTAATTTTCATCGTTTAATAAAGGCGTTGCGAATTATAATCCTCGCTACAACGTGAATCGACGGTACATTTTGGACGCTTGTTTCTCAAACGTTTTCGACGTTTCTAAATATATTTCCCCGTCGGATTAGGGCCATCCATCCGCAGATTCCATCGAGCCCCAGCCGTGCGTCATAATGCGGAATCGGTTCTCAAAAGCCACACAGACTCTCTGGCTTTGAGAACTGATGCTGACCGTGTTGTCGCATGCCGAGAATATCTTGCTGATAATAAGACTTGCGTTATGGAAATGTGTGTGTAAATGAATTGGTGGTGATGATGATGATGACATGCGCAGCCTGGACTGCGGACGATGTTATCTCCCCATCCTCACATCTGACTGCAGGTTCTAATGATCATAATAGGAATGATCATTAAAGATGTCCCTCGGCAGCATTGTTTCATAATTGAGCTCCAAGAGACATGCTTTTGCAACGCTATGTCATGGTGTTTGTAATTTATAGACTAACAAGCATGCATGGGCGACAGTGACATCCAGAGAGGGTGGGGACTTGGAATAAAATATCACCCATCTTCTAGGCTACTATATTGGTGGTGACCCTGTCTGTCATGCCACTTTGCTTTGACAAGGTGTTATGTTGCATGTTGTGGACTTGTGGTGCTGTCATTTGCAATATGCCTTAGTTTTTTAGCATGGCGTGTAATATGTTAAGCGTGCACAGAGACAACTGCGTCAAAATGGTTCCTCAGTGGTGGTGGTGGTTGGTGGTGGGTGCCCCTCAATGTCGATGAGTGGGGGTCCCCATAATTATAGCCACGATCACCTCAAGACTACAATCAACAGTCCTTCCAGCTTAGAATAGAGAATAGAAATGACGTTGTGTTGGTTCATATAAAAGACATCCTGTCCAGAGAGAGACCACTCCATTTACTGTATAGACATGATGTCATTCTCTGTTCTGTCAATGCAGTGTGGAGGTCCTCTGTTCTCCCTTGCTCTCTCTCACGCTATGAGAGTGCAACTCGAAATGGTGTCGCCCTGTCACGGTTTGTGGATGCTTTCCGTTTGGATTGCCGGAGGGGTACACCGCGCACGACTCTCCTCTCCGGCTACTGCGTCAAAGAGGGGAGAGAAGGAAGGGAGAGGGAGGAGTGGAGTGGAGGGATGGGGAGGAGGGGGGGCAGTGGAAACTCCCGTTCCGAGGTCTGTGATTCGTTGACATTGCGCCATGGAGGGTAGAATGTAAAATGCATAAGAGTAAAGGGGGGGAGGATGAGGGAGAAGCTGGGTGGGGGCAAGGGGGAGAGAGAGAGGACCGGAGAGGGTTTCAGTTGAAAAGATAACCGAGGCCATCTGAACCAATCAATCAGTTGGCCTGGAGCCACGGGAAGCAACGACCAGGCTCCGCGGGCAGGGAGGAAACGAAGGTCACCCGCTGTAGGCCGCGCTGAGAGGACGGTGATCCTCACAGGCAGCAGAACACACTACACATCCTCACATATACACTGGGTAAAGGAGGAGGGGGGGGGGATGGTAGAGAGACCAATAGAGAGAGAGAGAGAGAGGGAAGGCTCTCCTTCTCCTCCTGTGAGTCACCTTGAGAAGGGTGAACAGCTTTAGGATGGATCGAAGGATGAGGAGATTAAAGTAGGGGGACATGCAGAAATGTGGCACCATAATGACCCAATTATAGGCTGATGGCAAGGCTGGCATCTGAAAAAGATTGAGGGAAACGGAGAGAAGGTTGAGTGGAATGAATCCCCATTTCCTGATTGCCCATAATGCACTCCGGTACAGAAGACGCTTCAGGAAGGGAGCCAATCATTGTAGAGTGCTGTGTGTGTGTGTGTGTGTGTGTGTGTGTGTGTGCGTGTGCGTGTCCGTGTGCGCGTGCGCATGCATGCGATACTCCCATCAATATCTAGCTGTTATGAGGTCCTCCATTATGAACTACTAATGATCCACAGTTCTGTAATACCCATTAACTCTGTCCAATATCATATCACTCACATTCGCATTCACAAAGTCTTGCCAAATAGTATTGTATCACAATAAACGATTAGCTATATGTTATAGACAATCAGGTCATCTGGGTTCTGAACTCACAATCAAAGGTATTAAGGTCCACTGCCCCCCCCCCCTTTTTTTTTAAACCTAAACTAAAGCAACAGTCCAATTGAATTCTCAAATGTCATGTGTGTTGAGCTGTGAACATTTTATTGACTAATCAGCACCTTTATTGGTCTAATCAACACCTTTATTGATCTATCATTATTGAAGAACTTGAAATGTGATTCAATAACAGGTCTCCCTGTCTCTCCAGCACTTTAGTAAGCAGAGGTTTGGATACCAATTTTATCCGTTCAGGAGAAAGAACCCATACAGGATGCAGGACTCCTAATTGGCTCAAATTGGCAACACAACTGAAAATTGATTTTCTGCTTATTTAAGAGCTGGAGAGAAGAGGAGACTCCTTTACTGAATCAGAATCATGATATGTTTTATTGTTTTCACTAAAAACATTTTGATTTAACGAAAAAATATCACTTAATCTACCCTACCCTACTCTACCCTTACCTTTTAGTTTGCTGTTAATGGCCAGCTGTCATACTCCCAGACAGTGTACAGTACTCTATGTTGCCGGGCACCAGATGCGTTTTGTTTTTCGAATTCAGAATTCGAACACTGCAGCTCACGTACGCTAACAATGACAAAGCTTCCATTCTTCATTCGTTCTTCATAGATTGAATGCACTGTATAACAGCCTTTCTAAGACTAAAAGGCTTCCCGCATTTCTATATCAAAGTTGAAATTCCATTTCCTGACTACATCGAATTGAAAAGAAACAGAGGCTCATTTATAGAGATGATAGGAATGCTCTGTTCTGCTGCTACAGAACACAGATAATATTGTAAAACATCTGGTATGCTTCCGGAAATGTGTACGGATCTAGGCTACAGCCTGTGGCTGTACTGTGGATTCTGCCCTCATCCATCTGTATCTAAAAAGATTGGATTCAGTCCATCGTTGCTATCATGCGGACTAATTTAGTTCCACCGACTAATAAGTAGATGTAGATTGTTTAGTGTAGTTAAATGTGCGTAAAACATGATCAAATAATAGCCCAGGCCAGAAATAATCAAGGGGCTAAGTTAAGCAGATGAGCTTTTAAAAAGAAATCATACAGAAAATGTAGAAATAAATTAGAGCTCTTCAGAATCAACAGACCAAGTGATCACCATTGTTGGAAAGCCCCCAATTGTCAAAGTTTTGAAGAGCGGATAGTTTCCGTCTCGCTTGTATGATTCACCAGTGTCAGTGATGATGAGGATTGGGAGACAGTGGTTTATTATAACACACAGTTGAGCCTTGGGCACTGTGGGAAGAGTGCCCAGTCCCCACCCATCTCAGGTTTTTGGAGCGGTGAAAGCGCTCCCAATAGACAGGTATGTCCGTGGGTATGTGGGTGGGTGGGTGGGTGGGTGGCTGGCTGGGTGGCTGGGTGGCCGTGTCCGTAGCCTGGCAATACCTTGAGTGGCCACACACAACACACTAGTTAAAGGAGGGGCGCTGTTTTGTGCAGGCCAGGCACACTCACCACTCACTCACAGGCACAGTTTACACTCACTCACATAGGGTACAGCTGCTCAAATTCACCGCTCCACTTCGAACCGAGGTTTGATTTTTAATGAAATGACACCAGACACTGTCAGGGTGGAATTTAATTTACACACAGACTGCATACTTATTGTTCTCAACACCACCACTTTGGAACGGATACAGGATAGGTGGGCACAAGGGACGTATGGGCACCGGCTATTTTGTCCGAAATGTTAATAAAATATTTGAAAAATGGTTTAAATGAATGTAAAGTATAGATGATGTGAACATGCACAGTACGTAATTATCAGAATCCTTCAACTTTCTGGTAATGCCCCAAAATGACTGGATATACAGGTTTTGTAGAAGTATTAGACCTTCAATTGTAGAAGTATTAGACCTCAATTGTCGATTGTTTAAGCATGTTCTAATCATGTATACTTTACTTTACTTCACTATAAGGAAAACAAAAACTTCCAAGGTGTTTATACTGGCCACACCGAGAAAGTAATGACAAAGAAGCTGCACACTAGAGTTTGACAGAGCAATGAAATACACCATTGTCATGCATTTTTGTTTTGGTCATACTAGTAGTGTGTGTGTGTATTGCATAATGTGTCCAGTCTGTCAATATTTCCTCTGCATTGACTGTGACCACTCTGTTTCCTGCATGTCAAGTTTCCATCCATATTGCGTGTGTGTGTGTGTGTGTGTGTGTGTGTGTGTGTGTGTGTGTGTGTGTGTGTGTGTGTGTGTGTGTGTGTGTGTGTGTGTGTGTGTGTGTGTGTGTGTGTGTGTGTGTGTGTGTGTGTGTGTGTGTGTAACCATTTGGATCCATACTGCTACGTACCAGCAGTGATTACCATCCAATCCTCCAATAGCTGCCATTTGTTCTGTCAGGGGTCTACTATGAGGTCACTATGACGTACTGTACAGCAATTTCCTGTTTGGCAGGGGCAGTGCTGGGGCCAGTTGTGTGTGAAGGGTAATTAGTGGTTTTCCATGAAATTCAGTGAGTGGGCAGGAAGGTTATAGAGCTTACAGGTGTTAATCGCAACACATTGGAGATGTTTGCTGTAAGGCTGTTAGCGCATTGGCGCATGGCAAATGATGTCATTATGGGTCTAATAATATAGATTTATTGTTTGGTATTTCACAGGAGGAGGAAATTAAGTGGCCCCTTATCTACCCTGAACGTTGTGTGACTTGAGGGTACAAATGGAGAGGGTGAGAGAGATGGAATGAGAATTACAGAGAAGGAAGAGAGAGCGAAGAGTGAAAACCTGCTTGCTCCTGATTAGCGAGGCATACAATAGCTAGTTCCAGGAATGACATTGAAATATTACATAACATATCTTTACGTCAAGGCACGTCATGAAAATAAACAGGGATAAAAATCCAATATACTCTCCCAGGCTATTTATTCACACGGTAGGCTTCAATTATTTGTGGGCCCAGTGGATTGGGTGTTGCTAGGAAACCTCTCATCCCTATATCTTTCAGTACGATGGAGACGGAAGCTGTCAATGCGATTCTGTCAACTGCCATTTTCTGTCAAGCTCTTTCCCCCAACATGCTGTGTTCTACAGTTGAAATGGGCGGGCTACAGGAAATGTGGGCAAACCAATGTACTTGACTTTATCCTTTATTCAGTCATCACTTTAGCCATTGGGTCAATTTGTATTCTAAAATAGTTTAAAATGATTGCAGTATAAATAGTAGGTTCATAATAACAATGACATGGATCTCTGGATTCTCTTCTTTTTGAGCATTGCCAAATAACCACATTAGGCTTTGTGCGTATGTATGTCCGTTAGCCAAGCTTGGCGGGACGCTTAATGAAATTAACTCATAAAAGGCACCGCTCAATTCACACTGGTTGTGATTTTTCTTCGTACTTATTGTCTCAGACTATGTTTTCGCCACCTGTGTGTCTTGTCAGGCTGTGAGCAGCTAATCTCCGGCACCGTTAGACCAATTGGAGGGAAACTTTGCATGCACACTCCCAATAAGCCAAGTAAAAGCCTTCTTCAAATCAGCCTCATGGTGGTGATTTGACAAAACGTCACATTTTGGCCATTGGCCTATAACTCTACAACCAAGCAATTCATTGACTCACTGAATTCACTGAACCCCATGTAATGTTTAATGCCATTTAGCAATAATACAGAATAGAAAAACCCTCCACCTTGGTAGTGTTATTGCTAGGTTCTGCCATTTATCTCCTGTGAACATCAGCATTATATTGAGATTACAACAGTAATCAACAGTAGTCCAATATCTACCGTACCTATATACATATATGTTTAAATGTATTCTCTCCAACAAATTATGTAAAACAAAATCCCTGTTTTCACTCAGTTTATCTTTGACTGCAGTTTCCCAAATATTTGTGTTGGTGCTCTGCAGTTTGTGGCCCATAGGTCAGGAGCCTGTCTCCTGTTTCTGTAGCGTGAGCAGTGGTGGCTGCTGCCTTTTCCCTCAGGGGGACTAGACCAAAATCTAGGGCAACATGCAGGCTAATATTTTATCACACTAATTTATTGTGATAAATAAATACGCTTTTATTTGTATTTAGTTGTAATTCATTAGTGAAAGACAGACATACATAACTAATGGTTAGTAATAAAATTTTGCTGTATTATCCTGTATTTTGGATTTTCTCTTCTGGGAGACAATAACATCTGGAGATTCATTATCTGATCTTATACTGTAATATAATTTTTTTCACTACAATAACAAACATAGACAAAATAGTTTTTTTACTGGGTGTCATATCAGACTTCCATATTTTTTGTCATATTTCTTACTGAAATTGGTGTGACCGGGAAATGAACCCCAGCCTCCCAAAATCCGGGTGGAGACAGTATCACAGCCTGATACAGAAAGCCTTTTATTTTATCATGACAAACAAGCCTTTTGGTGCAGAAGAATAGACAAAAGTTGAAGGCTGTGGAGATGGCATTTCAATCTTAAGCATTTTTGTCATTCCTTCAACATGGCTTCAGCAGTTCCCTCTCTAACCACAAATAATTCACTGTTCAAAACACACTATTGTCACCCATATTCTGTGCTAAAGCGGAAGATAAAAGCGGTAGTGCCAGTTCAACTCAAGAGTAGAACTACAGAAGCTGCACAATATGTACAATATCATAAATGGGTATCAATATTTGTGTTCTCAGATAACATGGATCATAATCAGCATATGTAACTATAGTATCATAACAGGGCTAGTGTGAGTTCATGTAAAGGCCTCAAGTGAAAGATAATGTTGCCTTAAGTTATTTTTACAATTCTGCCATGTTGTGGAACAGACTCGCTATCTGTTACCGTTTCAATTATGAGAATGGCTTATGTAACTAAGTCAGGTTAGGAATTTTGTTTATGTAACATGAAAACACATTTGTTTCTCATTGTCTTAACATCTTGGGACCATGTTGGAAATAGGTCTCTCAGATCAACAAGCTATCCTTTGGATTCATGTTTTGTCCATTTAATAATAATAGATACCTATTTCCTCCCACAAGGGAAATTCAGTACTTTCAGCCCAACCCAGCTGATTCGCTGCCCACAAGGAGCACGTGAGCAATTAGGGGTTAAGAGTCTTGCTCAGGGACACACATCGACATTGCTACCCTGGCCTGGAATCGAACCTGGGACAACCAGGGGCTCTGGTTCCCCAGTCGGGCTCAAATTTCATTTGATAGTCCATAAATAAAATCAGTCAATCAAGTTAAAAATCAAGCTAAAGTGGAATATACATGATGTCACAAGTGATGTGTCTCAGCTTGATTAAACCTGCTGCTGTGAGCAGATCAGAGAAGTGGTGAAGAGGAGGAGGAGGAGGAGAAGGGGAACAGATGGGAGGGCTTGAGGGAGGGAGAAGGGATGCTTCCTGAATGTAAACAGTGGCAGGGGAAGGGATGGATGGATGGATGGCTGTATGAAAGATACTGTAGATGTGATGGAGGGATGGTTGGATGATCAGGTTGACAGATGGGTGGATGGATAGTTGGGTACTTGTTGAGGTAGTCAACATTACTAGTGTTACACGGTGTGCAAGCACACATACTGATTACATGACTTGCCCACCGACAACACCATTTTTATTATTGTATTTTATTATTTTTAAAACAAAGTACTGTGTGCAGTGACAGACAGTACAATTATGAAGTGAAATATCCATGTAATGAGTATAGGGAGAGAAAGTTTACATGAAAACTTTTCTGAAGTCTGTAGTACAAGTCAGTGCTTTATTCACTTCACATGTGAATGTTACACAATATAACCAATCTTGCTTTCTTATTTACTGTTTTTGACATCATGGCTGTTTATGCTTGTGTTCTGGCGAATGTTAAGTCGGACACATACTGGTTAATGATGACTGCAATGTAGTTATTTAACCCATTTTGTAGCTATACCTTTCAAGACTGGAATCCATTTTGGGGTTCTTGTTGCTATGTACAGTAGGCTATATAGCAACATAATGTTTTTGTAATTTTTGAATATATATTTGAAGTTTTTCAGAAAACGTATGTCAGAATTTGGAAGGCGTTTTTAGAATCGGCCTTAGATGGCACATAGTGAAGTTAAGTGGGCTTTGCATACACATCCAGTGGAATGCGCAATCAGTAATCACTAAGTCAGGGCACTTTATGCCAGGCGCTAACACAGTGGTTCTCAACCTTTTCAGGCCGCAACCCCCAAAATAATCATATTTGAACTGGGGAACCCCCACCCTGACGAGCACTAAGAGTTGAGGCCTTACATTTTGTATAACACGGTTCTCTTGTGAAAACAGTAGATCTACATGCTCACAACGCCTCGCAACTAGGGATGGTCCGATCAGGTTTTTTGGAACCGATCACAGAGCACCGATCACAAAAGTTTGATCACCCGATACAGATCAATCACCGATCCGATCAAGTTATTATTTATATATTATTTATATTTTTTAAATGTTAATGTTTTAACTTTAATTAATTAATTCACTCATGAATTCATTTATATATTTGCCTTATAGTTATTTACCAGCATTACTATGTATTTATTATCATAGCAGTAACTAATTATTCCTTCAGCACTGTGGAAATCAATACCCCAAAATGGCCTCAAGTGGGCATACTGATCGGCTGGTTGATCGGATGCACCGATCGGATCGGATCGGTGAATTTACCTTTTGATTTAAACCACCGATTATCGCCGATCACGCTTTGATCGGCCCGATCCGATCCATTGCCGATTGATCGGTAACATCTCTACTCGCAACGCAAGGCATTGTGAGCATGTAGATCTGCTATTTTCACAATTTCTGCCTCTAGTATTTGACAATTTGGCCAATGTTTAATTTGTCATTTTAGGGGTATTAAAAAGTCCTTAAATTGTCACTTAAGAAAAGTACAGATACCCTCTATACACTTAAACTTTATGTTGTTTTTTTTTACTTGTTGAGTGAGAAAACAATGTTGCACATTAAGTTAATCATCAGGGGACCCCCCAAAATAATTTAGGGACCCCCCTGGGGGTCCCGACCCACAGGTTTAGAACCACTGCGCTAACACATGGCAATGTCAGACTGATGATGTTGATTCACTCACATGTTCCTCCACAGTAGCTGGCATACCAGGCTAAATCGACACAGCCTCAAGGCGCAAGCTAAGACCATGCGCTGTAAAAATAAGGCCCCTGGTCTTATTAGTAATTTGTATGAATTTATGAATTGGTGGGGAAATAACCACAACGCAGCAAGCCTATTGCCTGGTTAGAGGCATGAACAGATACTGTACATGCTAGCTGAATGACTGGATGCATCATAGACTAATGGGTGGATGCATGGGTGGATGGATTCATTGATGAATGGGCGATGGAGGATTTTTTGATCTTGTGTGTACGCATGTGTGTGCCAGTCAGTCAGTCGGTAGCTTTCTAGGTCGGTCTGTCCACTGATGTGTGCACTAATGCATGTCACTGTATGTGAGTGTGATGATCTTCTACATGGCCATCATGACTACTATACACTAGTGCTACTACTGCACTTCTACACTGAAATCAATAGAAAACGACAGTCTCTTATTTAAAGTGATCCCTGACTAATACGACAAATATGTCTTAATACATTATAATTGTCCTCTATAACTACAATGTAAAATTAAAAACACCTTAAATATTTTATTTCTTCTAGAAATAGCTAATCTTTCACTCTGGGAAATGCCTGTCGCAAGTTGATGATGTCATAAATGTCATGTGTCATTTTTATGGCATGCATGTGCAAAAAAACAAAACACAAACACATTTGAAATATTGATTTGATGCTCATATTAACCATAGGAAGTATTACGTTTGTTTTTATTTTCACATGCATGCCATAAATTCCATAGGGATAGATCACACTTGACATTTATGACATCATCAACTTGCGACGGGCATTTCCCCTATTGAGTGAAAGATTCGCTATTTCTAGAAGAAATAAAATAATTGAGGTGTTTTTAATTTTACATTGTAGTTATAGAGGACAATTATAATGTATTAAGGCATATTTGTCGTATTAGTCAGGGATCACTTTAAAGCATATATTTAATTGGCACATAATGAACATGCAAATGCCAAGGACATTTGGACAATCTGAGGCACTAACACACGACACACACGCTCGAGAACAAAGGATAATTATATCTTCAAGTTCTTCCATTTCCCGGTATCGTTTGCATTCGTATCTGGGAAACCAAGGACTCTGAGGCAGATGGCGTGTAGAATGTCACTTGTCTCACCATGATGATCTTCTGAAGACAAGAGCCTAGCTACTTTGCATATTAACTTGCAGAGAAGTAGCAGCATCGAGAGGATAACCTGGTTAAACCCCCTGCCGTTGGGATTGGTTTCAAATATAAATACTATATATTTGGATTACAATACGTATTTGAATTTACATCTGGATTACAAATGATTGGTGGTCAGTTTCATGTACTCTACTGTTCCATTCATGGAAAGAGTATCTTGATCAAAATGAAGTTGTGTGTGTGTGTGTGTGTGTGTGTGTGTGTGTGTGTGTGTGTGTGTGTGTGTGTGTGTGTGTGTGTGTGTGTGTGTGTGTGTGTGTGTGTGTGTGTGTGTGTGTGTGTGTGTGTGTGTGTGTGTGTGTGAGAGAGAGATTTAAGCAGTGGTTTCCGGAGATTAAAACAGGGCTTACATACAGACAGTATGCAGCCTGCTTCAGACCTATGGTCTGCTGTGCTGATGCTCTGGCCTACAGGCTAAATGGGGAAATCACATTCTGTTCACTCAGACAATCTGTTGTGTTGTGGAATGTATAGAACATCTGGACGCTTCCAGCACCTCCTCAGGTTCCACTGTCTGCAGAGACAGAGATGGGCGGAGGAGAGAGACGGATAGAAAGCAAGTAAAGTCAGTTTGCATCATCAATAAATCATCTATATAATTTACACATTTTAGTAAATCAAATCTTTAGTAAGTTGCACCTTCTGATAATTCTACTTGATTGTTGTCGAACATGAAATGACTATTAATCCCACTAGATTTTCAACCCTTTTCATATCAAAGTCCATTTTTTATTCAGCGTTTGAGACCACCATTTGATGACATTAGCCTCTTAGACCCAATATTTAGAATAGTTTGTTGTCGTTAGATAAGATTTTGTTCACAATTCCACGCTGTATTGATGTGGTACCATAGCAGAGATAATAGGCAAACGTTGATTGAAATAACAGTTCTTCTACATTCTCAATTTTTTTTAAACTAAATTAGGTAATGCAGATGTCTGACAATGTTTTAACTCTTAAGAGAGTAAAATAGGTTTCATTTTACACGTCATGAGTTAAAGATCTATAAGGGTCCATTTGGTTACCAACTCTCCCATCATTTAGTTGGGGACCACCTGGATCCCTCTCAAGGACCACTGGTGGTCCCCGGACCACTGGTTGAGATTTGAGAACCACTGCACTAGTGTTTAACCAGCGCGAGAGTCAAAATACAGCTGGTAAGTGACCTTGCACTTGTGAGTATGGACACTCCAGCCTAGTTGACAAAATAATGGAATGAAGATACAAATGATGCAACAGTGATGTCACCATCATACGGAAATGTTGCAGACTCATGGAGGCCTTACCCACTTAATGCCCAGCCTAGTTCATCCGCTGTTGAAGACTTTATTGTATTGACATTATAAAATATTGACTCAAGCGGTAGCCATGCCCACTAGTGCATTTTCACCCCATAAGTCAACGATTATTCAAGGCTCGAATATCGTGACAGCCCTACATATCATGAAAGAAATTATATTGTAATTGAATGTTGTAAATAAACGCCTGGTTATTCATAACCTAGTTGATCAAGTGCAACATAAGATCTTGTGAGGAAAAACGGCAGTGCTTGGTTGGTTGTGTGTGTGCGTAAGTGTGTGAAAACTCTCGTCACCTCAGCCCCAGTAATTAGCCTAATTCACGACCCGCCCACTCAGCATCCCACGGGTGCTGAAGTCCCGTTTTGAAGGGGTAAATCCTACCATAGCCTATGGAGTTGGCACAGAAATCGCAAATTTAATGCAATTTCCGAATAGTAAAGTATAAAATACGGCTAGCATGATCAAGAACACAAGATACTAAACGGCACAATGCACTATAATGTACTTTACTGTTAGAAATAATGATTTGTTGGCTTTAAGTCCAGTATAGTTTCCCCTTCTAAATTGAAGTCAGCACCCGGGGAAAACTGAGAAACGGAAGTAGGTGGGCGGGCCGTGAATTAGGCTAATTGTCATGAATGAATATGCACGGCACGCACATCTGTGTGGGGTGAGGAAGGGGTTTAGAGTGCTGGAATGGCCAATGGCAAATAATGAGAGAGCAATCTGTGTCACGAACAGCCATAGGCGTAACCAAGCTTAGATGCTTTCACACAAGTCTCCTGGGATTAGATGTTAGAAGTTAGACTTGTGGAGTCAACTCAGGCTGAATGTTTCTCTATGCTGGAAGGCAAATGCTCTCGCTGCCCTCTCTGATTGACAGTCACACATAGATGATAATATATTCCTAGAGTTTGAGGGCGTGAAGATTCATTCCAGCAGGTACAAGTTTAGGAACCAAATGTCACTATATCAGTGGTGCTCCCAAAATTCAATGTATTTGACCGCTGACCCCCCCCCCCCCCCCCCCACCCCCCCTCCCTTGTATATCTGCTATTTTTGCCAAAGAAATCTAAAATGACACTTTCCCAACAAAAAGGGTCAACTAGCCACAAGAACACTGGCTTTTACTGCTTTTTATTTCGCCATGCACTGCTCGTTCCAGTGGCGAATAGTTGCGTCATCAGCGAACAATCCCTATAGGTGGAGTTAACGAAAGGGCCTTTCTTTTCTTTTTTTTCTTTTTTATCCCACGATTTTGTAACCCATTTTTCACCCGATGTCAATTATCTTCTGTGTGTAGTTTGCATGTTCTCCCTGTGTCTCCTAGGGTAGGTAGTACCCTCACAACTGGTCTCTATACTGCATCCCCCTGGTCAGCCGGGGCGCCTGATGGAGCGGGGAAAGGAACATGTGCTCTCCCCAGGTTGGCAGAGAGAGAGTAGCGACCAGGATTACACTTAGCAATTGGCACTGGGTGAAAAAAATGGGTGGGATAATGCTATTTGGGAACTGCCGGGGTCAACTCTTGGTCACAAGGATGCGGTTGAAATTGTTGACACTGTAGCAAAGATGATAGCAGTGTAGCTTATGGTTATGCTCTCATTTGAAGCAAGTGAATGAATGAAAGATTAAATGAATGATTTATTGATTGAAATGGTGTCTTCTTGTATGGATCTCTCAGGTCCTTAGGAGTGTCAATAATACATGGTCTGAAACATTTCATACTGTAGCTTTTATCACTAAGAGCGAACATAAAGAGACCAATGATGCAACGGATAGACGTCATGGCTGTACAGTATTTAAAGGGATCCCTGGCTAATACAACTAATATGCATTAATACATTATAATTGTCCTCTATAACTACAATGTAAAATTTAAAACACCTTAAATATTTAGTTTTTTCTAGAAATAGCTAATCTTTCACTCAATAGGGGAAATGCCTGTCGCAAGTTGATGATGTCATAAAACCATGTGTGATCTGGCATGCATGTGAAAATAAAAACAAACGTATTACTTCCTATGGTTAATATGAACATCAAATCAATATCAAATGCGAGTCTTTTTTTCTTTTTGCACATGCATGCCATAAATTCCATAGGGTATAGACCACATATGGTTTGATGATATCATCAACTTGCGACGGGCATTTCCCCTATTGAGTGAAAAATTAGCTATTTCTAGAAGAAATAAATTATAAGAGGACAATTATAATGTACTGTATTAAGACATATTTGTCGTATTGGCCTGGGATCCTTTTAACATTATCATCAAAAAGGGATATATTGTACATGTGGTTTGAGTTGTATATCACAACTTTAACCATATTTCTTCACCACTTAACAATTAGGTGTAGTAGAGTAGTTCTGATGTTTGGTGTTCAACACTAGAGACCCAGGCTTGAATCTTGGGTGTTACATAAGCATAGATTAGCTAGAGGATGACGAAATAGAGGGAGATGATGATAAGATACATTCAAATTAATAAAATAATTATAAAATAATCAATTATTTCGTTGCATCAAATTTGTTTTAGCTTACGCTCTGATATTTTGTTGTTTTTCGGGAAAAAGAACGAGAAAAAGAAAAAGGAGGGAGGAAGGGAGGAGTAATTAAACATTAAAGAAGCATGTCAAAGAGAACATAAAAAATATATCTACATAAATGAAGGTACTGTACACGACGACAACACCAGCAGATACAGTATACATGAGATTAAACATAAGGTGTGAAAGTGGTAACGCATCGGTAGGTCCACATAGTGGCAGCAGGTATACTGTATGTGTGAATGCATTTCACCAAAGAAATCTACATAGGGCAGAAACTTAACATAAAATACACATTGCCGGTCCACAGGGAAAGTAAAGTTTGCTCAGAGGAACATATGGTCTCTATCGGGTGGAAACCTCATATGTCCAAATTCCAAAACTTACTTTTCAGCATTCAAATAAAAGAAATTGCAAAAGTAGCAGATCTACAGGCACAAAACACGTCGATTCGCGCAACGCTTCGAGCTTGCAGATCTGCTTTTGTGTAACGATGTAGTATGATCGAGTAGGGCATTAATTTACGAAAAAACACCACAATGTTAATTTGGAGATAAGAGGTTTCTACCAGACTGCAGTGAGATATCCACATGAAGGGAGGAAAACGGTCTGTTTCAATTAAAGTGTTCCAGTTGACAGGCTAGCCTGGTGACCGGCGGTGACCGCTCTACTGGATTCAATTTGGGTTGTTTACTGTTTTTAATCAATTAGCCACTGAAAGAAACCTCTTCAGAGTTCAGACTCCACCTTAGTCCAGTGGTTCTCAACCTGTGGGTCGGGACTCCCAGGGGGGTCCCCAAATTATTTTGGGAGGTCCCCAGATGATTAACTCAATGTGCAACATTGTTTTCTCTCTCAACAGTAAACAAACCAACATCAAGTTTATGTTCATAGAGGGTATCTGCACATTTCTAAAACGCCAATTTAAGTAGTTTTTAATACCTAAAATGGCAAATTAAACGTTGGCCAAATAGTCAAATATTAGAGGCAGAAATTGTGAAACTAGCAGATCTACACAACGCCTCGCAACGCGAGGCGTTGTGAGCATGTAGATCTGCTATTTTCACAATAGAACGTGTTATACAAAATGTAATGCCTCGACTCTTAGTGCTCCTCAGGGTGAGGGGTCCCCAGTTAAAATATGATTATTTTGGGGGTCGCGGCCTGAAAATGTTGAGAACCACTGCCCGTAGCACTTGCTGTAGGACTTGCCCTATAGTCTTGACAACCTTGCAGGCTTATGCAAAGGCTAAAATGTATGAAGACAGATGCCAGGTCATTTGTAGACGTGGCAGGCATCCTATCCTATGTGTGTATGGTTAAATTCAATGTACAGATTATAGATTATATATATATTTTTATATTATACTGTACCTTAGACTGATCACCAGGTATTTTGTTTACCGATGATCCTAGATTACTATTTCTATGCATTACCTCGTGTTTTCCTTGCTTACTGCAAATCGCTCTGGATTAAGAGCATCTGCTAAATGCCTAAATTGTAAATGGAAAGACACAACATGTCCAGTACTACAACCATATCCAAAGGGGTGAAGTGTGCTTGCTAGTGAGAGGGGAGAGGACAGTGGTAGAGAGAGAGAGAGAGAGGGGGGGATTAGTATTGTTCAGTGGGTTAATCTGGTGTAGTAAACAGCAATAATCTGAGGCCCTGTTGGACGCCACTGTCCTGGGGCCAACAACACAGACGCTGTTCTGACAGATGGCAACACAAACACACACACACACACACACACACACACACACACACACACACACACACACACACACACACACACACACACACACACACACACACGATTACAGATACAATATACACATAGAAAGTCACTTACACTTTAACACATTTTGGAAGGTGTAAACACAACAATGAAATATCATAACACAACACACACACACTCCTGCGTAAGTAGGGATGGGACGACAATCGCTAGTATCGTTTATAGTGATAAAAAACACTCACACATTTTATTGTGGAGATTTAATTTATCGTGAAATTGTCCTCCGTCATGCACTGGGATGGATCAATTCACCTTTTATTTGCCGAGCTGCATATCTGCTACTATTTAAACCCTCTATGATTGGTAAAACGGGCCTGTAAATAGGTATTTTTTTTCACTCTCTACCAAATCTCTTTGCCAAAAAATAGCCGGTCTACAACCTCACAATGCGTTGCGTTGCATTGTGTTGTGAGAGCCTTCGTCAGAAGCTCTTAGCCGAAACGCGTAAGCCTTCCTTTATGGTGTGTGCCAATAAATAAGTGGAAATGTGAGTACTTTGTCCTCCTGATTTAGAAATTGGGGATGTGCTACCTTTTTGGAATTCAATTCCTAATTTTTATGTAAATTTGACTTTAGGTCTAGCACTCCACTGAGAAAACCATTGCTGATGCGCACCTTCTTTTTCTTATATACCGGTACATGCTCCTATTGGAAAATCGAACCTCTGTTCGAAGTGGAGCTGTGTGTGTGTGTGTGTGTGTGTGTGTGTGTGTGTGTGTGTGTGTGTGTGTGTGTGTGTGTGTGTGTGTGTGTGTGTGTGTGTGTATTGCAGTTGATGCTCAGGGCAGGCTAGACTCAACAGCACCTCTCTGGTCACCCAGGGTTACTACATACAGGCTACATACAGACCCACCCACCCACCCACATACCCACATACCCACCCACATACCTACACACACGGCCACGTATAGGGGAGCTTGTGTTCCACACAGCTCCAAAAACACATACAGTATTTACACAGAACAAATACACATACTCTAACTACAGGGGTCTTCAACAGCCGGTCCGGGACCCCTAGGGGGGTCCGGGACCCCTAGGGGGTACTCAGAGTTACGGCAGGGGACCTTCAAATCTTTGATAGGAAAAAAAATCTCCTTTTTTATATTAACCACTTGAACCCTAATATCCATATTCTGAGAACTTTGACCAAAAATAGCTAATCTACAAGCTCACAACGCCTCGTGCTGCGAGGTGTTGTGAGCTTGTAGATCGTCTATTTCAGGAAAAAAGAGCACACTAAGTACAGAGTGAAAGTTTTAGTTTATTAAGTATTGACGGTTCAAGTGGTTACATAACACAAATTGACATGAATCCAAAATACACTGATGATTGTGCTGTCAAACGATGAAACTATATGGATTGGAATCTGGGGGTCCCTGCTTCATCTCTCTCTCAGCTAAGGGGTCCTTGGCCTGAAAACGTTGAAGACCCCGCTCTACTATACACACACACTGTAATATATACACGCGCAAACAAACAAACAGAAATCTAAAACAGCCTGATGTGTCTAAAGTGAGAGGCGGAGCCATACTGTAGTACAGTATGATGATTACAGCAGGATGACAGCATGTCACCATTGAGCCCTTCACTCTGCCAGGCCAGGGCCTTTATCTGGCCAGACAGAATTACACTGAAACGCTACACAGCCTCAGTCCTCAAATCAGCCTGAAACCTCCCTGCCCCAGACTAATACTCATTAATAGCTTTTACAGAATACATGCTCCTCCTCAGTCTCTCTGCCATAGCTCATTACCACCCCGTGACCTACACTCTGTTGTGCATGGATTTACATGCACAAAACCTTCGTTTTTTTATGTTCATATAAACCGTTGCTGTGGAGTTGAGGAACTAAATGTTCTGTCCAAATTCACAGTTTAATTTTTTTTTAAATCTCTTAAAAGTGTAATTCTCCAATTTAATCATCATCTCAATTCCCCTCGAACAATGAACTACAAATCGGTCCCCGTTGCTGCTAACAAGTACCTGCTTATTGGTCTTAGAGAGGGCATAGACAGCCACCTGTGTCATCATACACACGGAGTTGCCAGCTGCTTCTTTTTACATGACAGCGAGGAGTTTCACCAGTTCCAACCAACCAGGAGTATAGTGCAGCGGCAAAGAACAAAAC
The DNA here is from genome assembly GCF_963921795.1 of Nannobrachium achirus. Classification (NCBI taxonomy): domain Eukaryota; kingdom Metazoa; phylum Chordata; class Actinopteri; order Myctophiformes; family Myctophidae; genus Nannobrachium; species Nannobrachium achirus. The sequence continues at coordinate 37,223,798 of NC_137819.1, read as the reverse complement.
CCCTGTGAGCTTCCAACCGGCGAACATGGCCAATTTGCCCTTTGCCAACTTAAGTGTGGAGTAAGCAATCAGTCCAAAGTAGAGGGCGGGTAATAATAATGGCCCATTTGATAATGGTTTTCATTATATATTTGTTTTGGGCTTTTTTTATCACCAAAAATGCTGCTGGTTTAAAGCTTTACAGGTGCATACTGTAGCTTGGACAATGTGTCAAAAAGGAAACAGAAAGAAGTGACATACTGTACTTTTGTTCATATAAAATTGTGTTGTTTAATAGCAGAAACAGCAGATCTACGACCTCACAATGTGTCACAATGCAACACTTTGTGTGTGAGCTTATAGATCGGCTATTTCCATTATTTTGTCCAGCGATTTAGTGATAGGCTGATATTTTCTTGGGTGTTTGTCATGGATTGCAAGATGCATGCTGGCCTGGGAGACGGAGAGAGATGCATTCGTCTTGCACATGTACGGTACACATGTAGCCCAAGATGTACCTGACATGTTATTATAGATATATACAATAATAGTTAGTCCTGTGTCCCCATGGAGGAGGGCCGCGGCCCCTCAAGTGACGCAGGTGAAATGCCGACGATACGGAGCGCCTGGAGGTAGCACCTAAACCAGACCCACCGGAGGCCTCCATAGAGGTCCGCATTTCTGATGGGGTCTGCCCAATGTGCCCATGTTACCTTAAGTGCCGTTTGTAGCATTCTTCTGTAGGCGCCATCCTTGGTGTTGTCCTGCTGTACTTGTGAGAAGCATCCATGTCTTGGCCTCGTACAGCAGTACTGATTCCACTGTAGCCACGAACAGCCGCCTGCTGAGGTCATCTCCCATGTCACCCTCTGCTCATCCCATACACTGTATTATTCCATGCAAGTGCCCTGCCCTAATGATGAATGTCCCATGATGCAATTTAATTAGCATCATGTGATGCATTTCTTTAATTATCTCCAAGAGTCATTGTATCACAAACTTTGAGCGGTGCCTGCTGCTCCAACATTTGGCAGAGTGTGTATGAGTAAGTCCTGTGTGTATGTCCAATGTCTGTGTGTCCGTATGAGTACGGCATACGGCAATCCAGCTGCAACCACCCAGCGGTGCTGTTGAGCAGCCTGCCCTGCTCAGTTCACATGGGTGTGATTTTTCTCTTCATACAGTATATGCAAACATATGTGCTTCCCTCTGTCCCTCTGTCTTTTCCTTTTCTCTCTCAGTCCCTCTACTCTCTCACCTCTCAGCCCCAGTCTGCCCAGTCCTTTCGTCTCCCCCTCGTAGACAAAGTCAAATCTGTTTCTGTGTACCCCCCCCCCCCCCCTCCACCAGCTGTCTGAGACTCTGAGTGGCAGCCAGCGCTCTTGAGACAAGTCTGTCATATGTAGTAATGATACTTCTAATCAGAGTGCCTCAATATGGCCTCTCAGCAGAGGGTTGAGTCTATGTTTGGAGCTCAATCAATCTAGATGTTACTGATTATGGAAGAAATCAGAGCTCCCCTTGGAACATAATATAGTCTGTGCTGGCAAAGGTAGTGTATTAACAGGGTCTCTGAGATAGGGCTGTCACGATTATGGCGATGAAGACAAAAAAAAAACATTATTGCATAACCGGGTGGGGCATGAATTCCCAACTTCATCGTTCCTGATACCGTTCACTTGCAACGTGAATTACGTGATCCCAGAGGAATTGCTCTGGACACATTACATTTTTTGCTATGATCATGGTGTGAAGTAATTATGTTCCTTGAAGGGTAGGCAGAACAGTTTTGTGTGTTCTTTCTTGCATAGATTTAATGCTGTTTTTCTTCTACTTTACTAAAGGATCTTATCAGGAGCATCGTGACCATCTAAAATGATGAAAATATTTCCATGAAAAACTATAGTGGTGGTAAATAATCAGAAAAAGATGTTAGCAAGTTGTTTTCACCGTGTACTGTAGCTTTAGAAACTCTATGTAACTCAATGTAACCTTGGTTACACTGCCAGTGGTTCTCGTAATCTTCTAATGTAATGTAATCTTCTGTAACCTTCTTCTGATCAGTGTTTGTATCTACAGTATTATGTATTGCACTTTTTGTGCAAATCCAAATAAAATAATTCATGTGTGTGTGTGTGTGTGTGTGTGTGTGTGTGTGTGTGTGTGTGTGTGTGTGTGTGTGTGTGTGTGTGTGTGTGTGTGTGTGTGTGTGTGTGTGTGTGTGTGTGTGTGTGTGTGTGTGTGTGTGTTGCAGTATGGACGGTCTGACAGCTACCGCGTGGCAACCACGACGGACAAGGATGAGAAGGAGTCGCCTTCCAAGAAGAAACAGGGCAAGGACCTGGACGACCTCAAGAAGGAGGTCCCATTGGTATGTACTGTACTCCACTGCCTGGCTCCTCTGACTGGAACTAGGCTTACTTGGGATCCTTTAGGATTTTAACGATTCCGGTCCCTTAACGATTCCCTCTTAACACTCCGATTCCTTAACGGTTCCCTTTAACGATTCCTATAGCGGGTTCCAAATGAAACCGTACATGACTGTAACTCAGAGGGTGTACAAATGGAACCAAAAGACCCTTACAGGTACAGGTTGAGAACCACTGGTATAGTAATTGTATAGCAGACGTGAAGTCCACATACCAGCTCAGTGTGATTTAAAAAAAAAAAAAAAAGTTTTCCTGAAATGGTTACAAATGTGACTAACTCCAGTACCTCAATGTTGGATCCATTTTCTACAATTCCTCTGGTTACGGATTCCCAACCCTAACTGAAACTTGAGTGTACAGAATGGGGATACATTGACAGTAGCTGATGATGGTTCTCTGCTTATTTACGCACTGATCTATGGTTCTCTGCTTATTTCCGCGCTGATCTACAAGCTCACAACGTGTCACAGCACAATGCATTTTGTGCTTATAGATCACCTATTTCCGGTGTGAGGCACAATGCGTAACCAAGTTTAAATCTGGCTTTAGTCAAACAGAACTACTACAGCTCTGTGCCAAGAGACAAACGTTAAAGTGACACAGAGCCTAAAACAAGCAGTGTTCATCACATTAACCACAGATAGGTGTAATTCACAAGCTACTCAGAGCTACCGTATATTCTCATGTTATGACAAATAACTCATGAAATAATTCATGAAATGTTGTGACCTACAGATTTTCAGTGTATACCTAGTTTTAACGAGAACTTAAAGTTGCTGTAATTGATTTGAACTAGCTCTATAATATTATGATAGCAATCATTGATATATTTAGAATGTTTGTTCATTGACAGGGGTCTCTGTGGTTTTTACTTACTATTTTGAGAGATGGGAAGACCTCCTGTTACTGAACAACAGAGCTTCAATGCTTTTTACAAAAAACATCACTTACGGTACCTTTATGCACACAGTGAATTGAAAAAGGCAAATCAGACTGATGAGGTTGTAGATGTCCTGTTTAGAGGAGCTACATATATAGAGATTTGAAGTCTGTATATCTAAATCTATTCATGTTTAGCAGACATTAAGCAGTATACTGAAATTGATGTTGGAATCAATAACGGAATAGTCTTCATTCTGAGGAAGTTGACACCATGCTAAAATATATACTATTAATGGTGTAAACAATATGGGTCAATTCCGTCAAATTGTTTATTTATTTTTTTAATTTATTTTTCATCAAACACAATGAAGTACAGTAAAGTCTTGAGAGAAAAACTGAATTCCGTAAACAGCATATACACAGCATATACCTAGCATTGATCCAGTTAACTCACCCTGTAGGGAGCTAAACAACGACATAGTGTATTAATATTGAACTGTAGTGGTGGTATAGTTGTGTGGGTTGAGGTTAATATGCCAGCGAAATATAATCCCATAGGCAGAGGGATTTCCTACTGTGTGGAGCCATGAGCTAAATATAGGTCCCTTCATACTGGGGGATATTTATACTATTAATGATTAGAAGTGGAAAAGTGTCATCTTTTGTCAACCAATTACCTTCTGTGCTTCAAAAAGTGTTATGTCGAATGTGTGCTCTCAATTCTGTCATTTATTCCCCTAAATGGAAAATATGCAGTTTGGACACTTTTTTTTCTTTTTTTTTACTAAGGCAGTCTAGACCAGTGATTCTCAAAGTGGGGTCCGTGGACCCCCAGCAGTCCTCAGGTGGATTCCAGGGGATCCCCAGAAGAAGTCAACATAGCATTCCAATAATTTTAATCATGTATCTATTTGTATGTAGGCATACCAGATCTACAAGCTCACGGCACTTCATGCTGCGCTGCAAGCTTGTCCATCTGCTATTTTTTGTCATTTTTGTTGAATTATTTTTGAAGTTTCTTAAGGGAAATGTTGTCTTCCGGGGGTCCCTGGCACTAAACATTTTCAGATGAGGGTCCTTGACCAAATACATATCAATTTGGGGGTCCTTGACACGAAGATGTTGGAGTTTGAGAACAACTGGTCTAGACTGGTGGAGTTTTACCCACAAGTGAACATTAAAATGAATGCAGTACATGAAAGTAACTGTCACTATCAGAATTATCCAACATGTCTACCATGTCTACTTTATCCTCTGGTATGCCAGAGGATAAAGGAAATGCCAAGAGTCAATTGAAGATAAAATGTGACTCACCGGTGCTCTAAAAACACATCAGAAAACCTCACAGCCTCTCTTAACGTTTTTTTTTTTCTCTCTTTTTTTAAAGGTTGTGCTTTCTAGAAAGGTTTCATATTGATTGACACAGTATTTTGTAATTACTCTATCCGTATGAAATGTCACTGAAATGTCAGAATATAATTGAGGCCTATTCATAATTATCTTTCGTTCTTTTCTCTCCACAGACGGAACACAAGATGTCCATTGAGGAGGTTTGCCGGAAATACAACACTGATATCGTCCAGGTGAATTGCTCTCCTCGGCTGTGTTCTTATTCTCAAGTAGGACAGCCTTTAATTATTTCCAGGGAACAAAATGAACACCTGGCTGCCAACGGCCAATGGCGTTGGCAATGGAGACTAACTAGCCACAAAAAAAGGAGCCATCTCTGGCATTTTCATTTAAGAACTAGCTTCCATTGTCTGTCTGTTATTCTGCCTAAAGCACTACTTTTCTTCCTCAATCGGTGCATGTATGTGCGTGTGGATGTGTGTACATTCAAACTGTTAGACCCTCTCTATTTAGCGCCATTGTAGAGTTTTTATGTAGTTTATTATTCTGATTTATTTTATGATCCATCTTATGTCTTATGACCAGGGGCGTCACAAGGGGGCGAAAAGTGGGACTGAGTTACTAGGGCCCAAGGTGGAGGGGGCTTAATTATTTTATACTTTAGCTATTGAAAAATAGCAGATATACAAGCTCACAGCGCGGCACCGAGCGGTGCCGCGCTGCGAGCTTGTACCGGTAGGTCTGCTATTTTTGAAAAGTCGTGATAATGTGTGCAAAGTTTTGAATATATGTATTTTTTAAGCAAACATTTGTAACTCTTTGAGATGGGGGTCCATGGCCAAATACATATCATTTTGGGGGTCCTTCACATGAAAAGGTTTGAGCACCACTGACATAGAAACATAGGTTTTTAAAAAAAACCTTAGAAGGATTTGAAATCTTCAAAGACGTGCACAAATTGTCACGATTTTTTTCAAAAATAGCAGATCTACAAGCTCGCAGCTGTGAGCTTGTATATCTGCTATTTTTCAATAGTTAAAGCACAAATTAATGCGTAATAATACGTTCTCAGTCTAAGGGGGCCCACAGTGAATCCTTGTACCCAGGGCCCAGAATTTAGACTACTTACAACTACACCATCATTCAGATTTCACAAAGTGCTTAATAAAGTCTCACTCCTGTCTAAATACGGTACAGCATTCTATAATTACCCGTAATCTTTAATAAGATTACACTTCATCCCAATATTTGATCATCTCAGCATATTAAATCAAGTTAGAACAAGCAGTGGGTAGATATCAACATTGAAGTAAACCAACACTGATCAGGATTATCATTTGACGAGACAAAAACAAAGTCCTGCCACTTCACTCAATAGACTGTGATACCAAAAAGAACAGATCTACAAGCGAGTAATCTCTCAAGACAGCCTCAGAGTCGCTACGCTCTAGAGACAGACCGATAGGCGTCGCCCTTTCTTTGGCGATGGGTTCCCAGATTGACAAGCAAGTGACCATCCTTGTCGCAGTGCATGGAGTTGAGACCTTGTAGATCAGTTTTCACACGTCAATCATCTAGAAAAGATAGATGCCTGAGTATCGCCCATGTTGTGTTTTGCCTGGAGGTGGTCCACAGGCCCACTGTGACTCCACGACACCTGTCAATCTCAAAGACACCTGATTTATTATTTTGAATGCCAAAAATTGAATTGCATGAATCTTGATTTTAGGTAAAGAAAGAACAGTCCCTGTCGTAAAGATTGTCAGATCTGTACGGTGGTGTTTTAAACCCAGTGGTGGAAAAAGTACTCAAATGTTTTACTTACTGTAAGTAAAAGTATCAATAATGCAATGTAGAGATACTTTGTTAAAAGTAAACGTCCGGAATTCAAAATGTACTTGAGTAAAAGTACAAAAGTATTGTTATCAAAATGTACTTAAAGGGGAAGACCACCCATTTTCAATAATGAACTATGTCATTAATATACCTTAGAGGAGTTGTGTGGAAATAGAAAATAAGTTCCCCCTCTTCTGTCTTGCCTAGAACTGGAGGATTGATTTTGGGGTTTGTATTGTAAATTACAACTTGATGAAATCACACATTGTAATTTGCAATACAAACCCCAAAATCAATCCTCCAGTTCTAGGCAACACAGAAGGGGGGAACTTTTTTTCTGTTTCCACACAACTCTTATTATACACAAAGTTATATTAATGACATATTTCAATATTGAAAATGTGTGGTCTTCCCCTTTAAAGTACCAAAAGTAAAAGTACTCATTATGCAGAATGTCCCATTTCAAATGTATAAAAATCTTTTGAAAATAGCAGATCTAATAGCTCACAATACTCATCCCATGTCACCCCACAACACCTCCCTCTCTCACTCTTCACCTCTTCTTTTTCTCTCATCCCCTTGCGATTACTCTTTCTCTCTCTCACTCCTATAAACCTCCTCTCCTCCCTCTTCTCTTTTCGCTCCACCTAACCCTCTGCCCCTCCCCCTCCTCCTCCGTGTGCGTTCTTCAGGGTCTGACCAATGCCAGGGCAGCGGAGTACCTGGTCAGGGACGGCCCCAACGCCCTGACCCCGCCCCCCACCACCCCGGAGTGGGTGAAGTTCTGTCGCCAGCTGTTCGGGGGTTTCTCCATTCTCCTGTGGACCGGGGCCATCCTCTGCTTCTTGGCCTACGCCATCCAGGCCGCCACCGAGGACGAACCTGCCGGAGACAATGTAAGATGAGAGAGGGGGAGAGAGGGAGGGAGGGGGTGGGAAGGTTGGGTTGGCTGGGTGGGGAGGTAAGCACGGTGCCATCCTCCGTCCTGCTGATGCCATCCATGCGGCAACATCGTTTGAACTTGCAGATGACAATAATCTTTCTATAAATGCGACCGGCGCGAAACGTTCAGAATCTCCTTATGCGGAGCTGATTGTTGACATCAGGCTGTTCCGGAGGAAATCGGCGCAAGCGCTGACTCATTGTGACATCACATCATAAAAGGCTCTGACATCACGTACGCCACATGAGTCAATGGGCATAAATGGACACAGGCAAACAGATGGTGAAAACGGGTCCTATGACAACAGGTATAATGGAGTTTAAATTAAAGGGGGAACCGGCACTGTGTCTGCAACACAGTCGGAGGCACAAACAGATACAGAGATCTCCATATATGGGCATAAAATGGATGCAGACAGACAGATACAGATATCTCCATATATGAGCATAAATGGACACAGGCAAACAGATGGTCAATACGGGTCATACAGAGATCTCCATATATGGGCATAAAATGGACGCAGACAGACAGATAACTCCATATATGGGCATAAATGGACACACGCAAACAGATGGTCAAAACAGATCCTATGACAACAGGTATATTGGGGTTTGCATTAAAGGGCGGGGCATTCATTCCCTAATTACATTGTTCCCGAGTTGGCCAGGGCGCCGACTAGACGAAGGGCGGCCGAGCTTCTAGTAACTAGAAAGATGCAATTTGAAATTGCGAGTGTGGTTGCTGACGGTTGCTGACTATATTCTACAGTAAGCTAACTGTCATGTGAAGCTCGACCAATTGATTCCCTATTGCTTCCCACTCCCATTGATTCCCTACTGATTCCCACTCCCATTGATTCACTATACCCAAGGAGTCAATCAACAGTCTATAAACGTCTATAAACAGTCTATAAACGGTTACCCTATAAGTCTATAAAGTCTCCCTAGAACTAAAATGTGTTGCCCTGTCACGCAACTACACTAATAATAATAAATAATAACGCCTCAGGCGACATGCGACCTCACCCTAAAGGCTGAGGTCCGTCTTTTCATAGAGATCTATGATCTCTATGACATCTGACATCATACCCTTTTATGCCCATACATGAAGATCCTTGTCTGTAGAACAAGCCATAAGCGTGTTATGTGGCCGATGTGGCCTCCATATATGGGCATTCCCATATGAAGTCCTGTTACTGTAGATATAGGCTTAATATTGATGACATCAGGGAACTCCATATATGGGCATAAAAGGGATTCTGTTAGTGTGACATCACAGCGATGACAGAGCATGATGTCAGAGCGACAAACCCATAGAACCACAGTGTCAGGCGTAATAGACAGAGATACATACATACATACGGACAAGCTGTGACCGTTCACATACTAAACTGCGACCTATAGTCGCAATAATCTTTATTGTCTCCGAAGGGAAATTTTTCTGTTCAAACAAAAAACAACACAACACAAACATATCACACATATGCCCACTATGCACAGAAAAAACATCCTAGCGACAGTGGCGAGGCAGTTTGTTTAGTGCAGCGATTGCTGAGGGGACAAACCCCCTGTAAAAACCGAACCTTTTGCCACTTCAAAGTTCTGCATCTTCGCCCCGATGGCATAAGGTCGAAGTAGCGATACAGAGGATGATCAGTGTCATTTATTATTGAGAGTGTTAAGCGTGTGATGGCCTTATTGTTCATATTTTTTCGACAAGTGATGAAAAGAGAGCGAGGCTAGCAATAGCGTGGTATCAGTGACCGCATGGCCTCAGCTGAGCTGCAGCGGCCAGACAGGACCCTTCTCAGGCTGACAGATAGCATCGTGTCAGTGTCTCTCTTGGTTCTGCCACGGGGGGAGCATCACTCACAGCAGGGTGAGAGCAAAGGTTTATAGGTTGTTGGCGTTGTTCAGTGCCGGGTCAACACGTACAGTAGTGCTCAAAGTCTTGAGGCTAAACAGCTCTGACACATACAGCGAGGATGGGACAAAGTGACAATCTGACAGAGACAGGCCATAGGGCTGGACTCTGGGAAAACACGCAGACCAAGCGAGGACACAGTTGCCAGAGTCAAAGACATACTAGTCATTTATACTTTGTTGTACACAACCATGTCATCTGTTGAAAGTAACTGGTTTTCAACCAAAATCTTTCTGTTTAAAATCACTTTCAGCGAGCAACAGCGTCTTATAGTTTCATATAGATGGGTGTTTGTAGTGTGCCTTATGACGTACATACCTTATACAGCACTGTTTCCCAAACACTGGGTCGGGGCCCATTTGTGAGTCGCAGACACATTTTTATGGGTCCCTTAATTATTGTTTCCTATCCACAACTTTCCAACATCCCATTGTGCATTGCGCAGAAGGTGAGCGGCATTTCCGGCGTCGCAGCCGAGTGTGATCTACAAGCTCACAACGGTTGCATCTGCGACGCGACGTGAGCTTGTATGTCTGCTGTTAACCAGAAGTGTCCCGCAGATAATAAGTCTTGCGGAAACAGGTGGATACATTTTGTTTTTAATTATTATTATTTCAAAACATTTTCAAAAAACATTCCCCCAAAATATTTGATGCTAAATATTTGATGCAACGATTTTTCTAAGTAATTTCTTTAATAAATAAAAGAAAAATCAAAGAAATTCCTTAAATGATACAAAAAATGTCTAAAAAAGTAGTGATTATAGCTCACAACGTGATGCCAAGCGTTGTGAGCTTATAGATCTGCTGTTTTCACTTGTTTGGGTCCCAGGGCAAACGGGTCACAGGCTAAAAAGTTTGGGAACCACTGGTATACAGTATGTGGCATACTGTAAGAAGAGAATGGAACTCGCTGTGTGCTTTTGTCATATCCACACTCAACTTTGATGTGCAGATATTGTCATGTTACCTCCAAAACCAGCACAAGACAGACAGGGAGGTAAACTGTTATGCTGTTGAATCACGTCAGAATCAGAGCACACACAGCTGTCCACAGTATTTTAACAGGAACATTCTGACAGCATTTGTACTATTTCCAGAATGTACTGAAATAGCTATATCTGACATAGTGTATCTAACGCCTCTCTTTTAATGGCATGAATCAAAATTACACTCTTATCTAAAAATATATAAATTATAACATTATTGCTCTGAATGTCTCAGTAATATCTCTGTCCTGCCATCCACTCCCTATCTTTGTTCTCTCTCTCTCATGGTTTATCTGTTTTGACCTTGTTTGTTCATATCCAATGTATTTTTAGACAGTCGTGAGAGATTAAATATGAAAGCCAGATCTTTGTACACTCTTTCTCTGTAGTTGTCCGTTTCCCCCTCCTTCCTGGTTCTCGTTTTCAGAGTATTTTAAGTAATGAGATGTCACAGAACTAAATTATGACAGTAACATCTCCCTCCTCTCTCTCTCTTCTCTCCCTCTCTGTAGTTGTACCTGGGTATCGTGCTGTCAGCCGTGGTCATCATCACCGGCTGTTTCTCCTACTTCCAGGAGGCCAAGAGCTCCAAGATCATGGAGTCCTTCAAGAACATGGTGCCCCAGGTATGACAATGGCATTGGAATGAACCTACTGTAAGGCCATGCGATGCGAGAGTGCGGTCTAGTCAACACCAACTCGGGACTCCTGGATCGCTGCCCTCCACACTCTCCTATCTAGTTTCAGGGTTTTGAGCTCTACAGCGTTATTAGCTAAGCTGTCGCGCCGCAGAGCATCTACGTAGTTGGTGCGCTTCTTGCCTGTCCTGGCTTTGCCCTGGGTTGGCTTGAATAGTGTCAGTTTACTTGCCACTAGTTCCGGGTGCCTGATGCAGTGTCCTGCCAGATTCATCCTTCTCTCTCTGACTTTGTATGTGACCTGTGGTAGGTCCCTGTAGACTAGAGGACAACATTTCTGATGCAGTCTGTCAATGTGACACCTAGTGCTATTAGTAGGGAATCTACTTCATAATATCGTCGCTGTGAGGTGGAAACCTCATATGTCCAAAAGCGTTACTCACCTTTCACTTTCACAAATACCAAAATCTATGAATACAGGCATACTGAAAGCAAGTGATTAAACAGCTTGGTGACCCTGTGGTTAGTGAGGGTTGGTGAGGGTAAGTACCTGCGACATACTAGCGTTATGTCCAGGGGTGTACTTGTACATCAAGCTGCCTCACACTAAGGAAACAGGACATGCTGTGTAGGCTATGGGCCACATGGCACAGGAACCATTACAGTAGTTCCTAAGGCTACTTACTTTTATGCAAGTGATTGCATATTCGATTTGGAATCTGCACATATATTTAGGATCCATCCCTGAGTTAGATATTTTCTGATTCTACCATTTAGGATAAAAGAGGGATATTTTAATCTGCAATTTGTTTTGGAGAAACCATAGGGTTTTAGGGACCCAGCGTTTGGCAACGGGTGTATTACAGTGGGACGATAAAGACGTGCACATCTCAAAACTAAATCGGTTGGGTGCTGGATCCAAAGATACCTGGTGGAATTGAAACGGAACAATCTGCACACCCAATAGCCCTTGTTAAAAGGATTGTAATCTGCAAAAGTAGACGTTTCGAGCAATGCTGGCTCTGAAGTCTGAGATAGAGCCTTTGTTGCTCGAAATGTCACTACTTTTGCAGATTAAAATCCTTTTAACAGGAGCTAACAGGAGCTATTCGGTGTGTGGATTGTTATGTATTACAGTTCCTAGCTGATGGCTCATTGTTGTTGTCATCATTATGACTTTTAATGGTGTAGCTGATGAATTTTGTTCCTCCATAGCCCAGCACTCTCAAATGTAATGTAAATTGAACAAGCCTTGATGAATTGATTACATCCTCTTAAGTGTTTGACACAGAAGAATGGCATCTACATTCTTTGGAACTTAGCTTCTGAATTATGTCCGTTATGACGGATTTGTTCCATCTTAGCAATGGAGAGCATCTCGTTGAGCCAAAGTGGAGAGACTTTGATTACATCTAATCAGACTTTGCTCCTCTTTCTCTTACTGTTTCCCTCTCCTCTTTCACCCCTCCCTCCATCTCCAGCAAGCCCTGGTGATCCGTGAGGGGGAAAAGATGCAGATTAACGCAGAGGAGGTGGTGGGAGGAGACCTGGTGGAGGTGAAAGGAGGAGACAGGATCCCTGCTGACCTCCGCATCACCTCTTCCCATGGCTGCAAGGTGGGATCGCACATGCACACACACACTCAAGCCTGACTCACTGTGCTGCAATGCATTTAGACCAGGGGTCTAGGACCCCTTAGTCGAGAGAGAAATGAAGCACGGACCCCCACAACCTTTTCATAGATTCCATATCGTTTAATCGTTTGACAGCACAATCATCAGTGTATTTTGGATTCATGTCAATTTGTGTTTTCAGATTTTTAACCACTTGAACCGTCAATACTTAATAAACTTGACATTTCACTCTGTACTAGGTCTGCCCTTTCCCCCTCTACACCAAACCTCTTTGGCGAAAATAGCCGATCTACAAGCTGCGAGGCGTTGTTAGCTTGTAGATCTGCTATTTTTGGCTAAAGTTCTCCGAATATTGATACTAGGGTGGTTAATATAAAAAAGTTTCCATTACACAAAGATTTGGAGGACCTCCTGTAGAAACTCTGAGGACCCCCTATGAGTCCCGGACCCCCCGTTGAAGACCCTTGATTTAGACCTGTCACAATTATTCGATAATCGGACAGTCATATTTGCCCTATGCAGTTTTTGTTTACGAAGCCTAACTGTAAGGCAAACAGAAATGTTATTTGTATTCATATGTTCCAATTAAAGGTGTATTCAGTGATAATGAAAGTGGCCGGGGGTCATCTTACAGCATGGAAATGTTTAGTTTTTTATAGATTTTTACACCATTATAATGTTCTCGTTTTGACCCAATCACTGAATATCGGTAGGCCTACGTCTCCAGCTTCAGGATATGTATGATACTGATTTACTACAAGACTGTGACATTTTATGAGTTCAGTAGTTTACAATCTAGGCATTTAGCAGACATTCTTAATTCAGAGCGAATGTGGTTCTCAAAACTTTTATTTTGACCATTATAACTAAACGTCATAACATAACTACAGCCATACTCTACCCTGATTGGTTGGCCACCTCTGAAAACCGAATCTAGCTATGCTCGTAACACGGGCCATGGTGGAAGTCCTTATATGGTCAGCACACATTCTAGTGAGGAGAATGAATGGAAAATGTACCAATTATATTTTTATTTGAATGAAATACAATCACTGAATATACCTTTAATGATATGACAATTCATCGTCAACTTTAAGTTTGTAATCATGTCAGCCCTAAATGCATTGTGAGCTTTTTGTTAGATCTGCTATTTTCGATGAGCGACACTGGCAACTAAGTATTAAATCATGCGTAACTAACACAATTGCACACACAGGCATATACTGTAGTGTACAGGCACACCAGGACATACATGGACATCTATCAGCATACACACTGACTCACACACGCATGCACATGCACACTGTGATACATATGTACACTACACACATAGATAGACTTTCACATGGTACACACATGGTGTCTCATTCACAAAGCTCTTCTTAAATGTCTACTATATTTTAGTGTAGGTTTTCTAGTTGGTATAGATCAACGTCTGATTCATCCTGAAAGCATGTGTAAAGCCTTGATTAGTGTGCATCTCCAGTGTGATGAATTCCACCTGTTCGTAAATCAAATGCTCGTTCATGTGTGCATCATTTGCATTGGTCCACGCACTGTTTAACACCATAAAAGGCAGCTGGAATAGCCAACACACACACACGCACACGCACGCACACACACACACACACAAACACTCTCTCACAAACAATCCTGTTCCTCGCAGGTGGACAACTCCTCCCTGACTGGCGAATCAGAGCCACAGACCAGGTCACCTGACTGCACCCATGACAACCCCCTGGAGACCCGCAACATCGCTTTCTTCTCCACCAACTGTGTGGAAGGTACGGTCGTCTGATGACATTGGTGTCATTTGAACCCATGCTGTCATCATCGCAGTTGTTTTTTTTTTTGTTTTTTTTTGTTTTTTCAGTCAGCTGTCATCTTCATCACACACTGTTCCTTTTGCTTCTCTTCTACTTTGACATTCACCATCATCATCATTACTATATTCATCCTTTTGTTCCTTTTCCTCCGTCATCATCATCATCATGACATCATCATCATCATGACATCATCATCATCAACACAAACACACACACACACACACACACACACACACACACACACAGTGTCTCACACTGCGAACCATGACTTTATTTTAGTGTGGGTTTATTGGTCGCTGTCGCTGATCCAACAGACTTCCACTCGGCGCATCAGTTTGAACTCGGTCAGGCCCACGAGGCCCATGTGGTCAGAATCAGCGGTTTTGGACAACCACATGTCCATATACAGTACATTATGTACCGTTGTTTTCTGTTGAGATTGGCACATTTCACCCAGGTTTTTTCATCTGACTCACGTCACTTTGTCTGCTGACCTCACTCGAAATAAACAGAAAATAAACCGAAATGAAGCAATTCACAGGAGGCAAGCAGTGATAACCCCATGATGTGCACTGCAATGTAGTTTAAAATGCACTACATTGCAGGTGCTTTTTGAGAGTGAAAAAATTATAAGACACGTGTGACATGTGTGATCTGGGCAGCTTGCCCCAGGAAATGTGCAAATCTCAACTGGAAACAACGATATATAATATGCCTACAGATTGGCGGTTCTGGACAACTGCCTATCAGGCACACACACAGACACGTACTGTACATACGCAGGATTGTGGAAAAACACTGATCCAACAACTTCCCACTCCGCACTGAACTTCCTTGGGTCCTCTGCGCTAAACTTTCTTTTTTTTCTTTTCTTTTTTTTTGCCTTCACATCTGCTATGCAATTACTGTATCGGTGGTCCTCTGACTTTTTAATTTCAAGGAAGGACCACCATAACTCTAAGAGGATTTGTTTCCATCTGTACATTTGGTTCTCAGACTTACAGACCTGTAAGGGTCCATTTGGAACCTCCTATCCACATGTCTCCAGTGTCCCATGAGCCCTTGCGTACAGTGTTCCTCTTAGCTGTTTCATTCTGACGGGTTGCTGTGCTGCTGTGACACCTGAATCTCTGCATGGTGATTACTTGGTGTTTGTTAAATTAAGTGCCTATCCCGGGTATACCCGGGCAAAATAAAATGCTGCATGAAGTGTCTATCCCGAGTTGGCCAGGGATATATACTGTAAATACAGTAAAGTTGTTTCTCCTTAACATGGGGTCTGTTCTGACCATTGAACATCCGTAATGGCGGCGGTTTGTTTACAACGTACGTTGACGTGCACGCGAAGTGAAAATCCTCCATAGAAACCCCTTTGATCTTGCAACAAAGAAGCCTCATTATCCCAAAAAAATACATTTTGATCCTAAGGCTGGCATTTATCACGGCAAAATAGCGCTCCAAGTTTGCTGTCTGCTGGGTGCCGCCATTTTGGTGGTTTCTAAACTACATCTGGGTTGAGGTGGAAAAAAGTAAAGTGACCAAAAATCTGTGGATTTTCCGCCCGGCCCTTCAAAATAAGAGCGGAGGCCTATGGGAGGAAGTCCGGGCATCATCCCTTAAAAATAGTGGGCACTAAATGGGCTAAGTGATTTGAATCAGCTGTGTGGAGGAAGAGAAGCCCACATTAACACACCCCCTTTTCCCCAGTAAACTCCTTGGGAAACTTGTGGATAGGAATCGTTAAAGAGAACCGGAATCGGACTGTCAAGAGGGAATCGCTAAGGAACAGACACCAGGGGTGCTCGGGTGGTGCAGTGGCAAAGTCCCTGCCCACCACTAAGGAGGTTGTAGGTTCAAATCCACGTGGTGCAACCGTCCTTGTCAGGCGTCTACACCAGGGGTCTTCAATGTTTTCGGGCCAAGGACCCTTTAGCTGAGAGAGAGATAAAGCAGGGACCCCCATTACGTATTGTATAAAATTGTGTTGCAGATTAAACATTTTCATAGATTTCTGAGACAGCTTAGATTTGTTTGACAGCAATATCATCAGTGTAGGTTGTTAGATAGATAGATAGATAGATACCTTTATTATCCCAAGGGGGAAATTTAGTAATTTAGTTGGTTTAATGTGTATTTTTAGACCTGAACGACTTGAACCGTCAATACTTAGTCTGCTTTTCTTTTCACTCTACACCAAACCTCTTTGTCAAGAGAGCTTGTAGATCGGCTGTTCTTGGCTAATGTTCCACACAGAATAGGCATACTACGGTTCAAGTGGTTAGAGTAGAAAAAATAAAGTTTCTATCACACAAAGATTTGGAGGACTCCTTGTAGTAACTCTGAGGATCCCCTAGGGGTCCCGGACCCCCTGTTGAAGACCCCTGGTCTACACAAACACAATTGGCCCGTGTTCAGGGGAGGGAAGCCGGATAAGAGTTGCTTTTGATGGTTGTGCTCCCAGTTTGCTTGCTATAACACCATTATGGGTCATTGGTAATTGACTGTGAAGAAGATGGTGTATGCTGCCTCCATGTGGACATTATGTGGTATTGCATACAGTGTAGGGATCACAGTCAGTTTTTTACTTCTTCACTTTCATTCTTGATTACATTTCTTTTTCTTGTTTAATTATTTTATTCTTGACAATTAATCAAAACAATGCAGTTCCTGCATGTTACATTAAGATATTAATAAATATATTTTTACCATTCTCCAGGCACAGCGCGTGGCATCGTGGTGTGTACCGGTGACCGTACCGTGATGGGCCGCATCGCTACCCTGACCTCAGGCCTGGAGACCGGCAAGGTATTCTATCTGGGTTGTTCTTTTATCCAACACTGTGCCATTGGGCCCTTGAGCCATGTCCAAGGTGCCCTTTCAGGGTGAGTGACCGTTCCACCTGCTCCATGCCTGGAGCAGGTGGAATGGAGGCATGGAGCAGGTGGAGCAGTCTAGTCATCTCCTGCAAGCTAACTGCAGGAGATGACTAGACTTCAGAGCTGTGGTTTTCCACCAAGGTCCATTATTTATTCAGCATTTGAGCTGCGGACCACCATTTGATGAGATTTTAGCCTCAGACCCAAAACAATATTTTGTTGTTGTTGGTGGATAAGATTTTGTCTACAATTCCAAGCTGTATTGATGTTGGTAGGCCTACCACAGGAGAGATAACTGGCCAACGTTGATCAAAATAACATATCTTCTACATTCTCTAATTGTGTATACTTCTTGAAAAATTAACTAATGCCGATGTTTAACAATAATTCAATTCTTGAGAGCATAAAATGTGCTGCTTTAATAAACATAGAGCAGACAACAAAACAGGGTGTTTGTCTTTGTCATGCCATTGACCTCTCAATTGAATTCAAAAAGCTCTACCTCTACCTAGGAGTGGGCGATATGGAAAAATACAATATCACAATATTCTTCCAAGCTGTATCACGATGCATGAACTTATCACGATTATTTTTCATGTTGGTTTTTATGGTCATTTTTCAAGTTACTTAACAGTACAACCAGCTACAAGGTAACACAAACTAAAAGAAAGAGGAGTAACAAACCATTTAGACCAGTGGTCCTCAAAGTGGAGTCCAGGGACTCTCTGGGTTCCTTTAAGGAGGTCTAAATTTGACCCTTACAAGTATGCAACTTTGACAGATAATATACAAATGTATACATTTGTATACTGTCAGAGTTAAGGGGAGACCTTGACGTTTTGAAGTTTGAGAACCGCTGATTTAGAACAAAATGTACGTTTAAATGGATTCTGCAATGAATCTCTGTATTAACAATTCAACAAGATTTTCTTATAAGGCTCCCTCATTGTATCACAATATATACGATATCTCTGAAAAGGCATATGGTGGAGACATTGTATCGTCTCAATGATATTCATCACCATATCGCCCACAACTACCTCTACCTCTTCTTCTTCCTCTCATGGTAGACGCCCATCGCCAAGGAGATCGAGCACTTCATCCACCTGATCACGGGCGTGGCCGTCTTCCTGGGCGTCAGCTTCTTCATCCTGGCCGTCGCCCTGGGCTACTCCTGGCTGGAGGCCGTCATCTTCCTCATCGGCATCATCGTGGCCAACGTGCCCGAGGGCCTCCTGGCCACCGTCACTGTGAGTGGAGGAGGACGCTGTGTGTGTGTGTGCGCGCGTGTGTGTTTATGTGTGTCCCTTTTAGGGATGGGATGATAATCGCTATTATTGTTTATCGCGATAAAAAAACACTCACAATACTCGTATTGTGGAGATTTAATTTATCATGAAATCATTCTCCGTCATGCGCTTGGATCAATTCACCTTTTATTTGCAGAGCTGCATATCCGGTACCACTTAAACCCTCTATAATTGGTCTATAATTTTTTTACTCCCTACGAAATCTGTTGCGATGCGTTGTGAGCTTGTAGATTGGCTATTTTTTGACAAATGTTCTGCCCCAGGATAATGGCTGTTGGGGATACTTTGATTATCGCGATAATATCGTAAATCGAAATTTCTTTGGTCACAATAATCGTTAGGGATGGGTATCGTTCACCTTTGAATCGATACGATACCTTTTTCGATACCTGGGAATCGATACGATACCCTTTTTGATACGATTTTCGATACTTTTTATTTAAGTTTAACTGCTCTACCGCAGATGCGACCGAGTATTTCCCGGTGAACCTAAGCGCAAAGGTGGGGGCCGATGGGCAAGGAGGGTTGCGAGCTTATGAGAAACAACTAAAATAAGACCTTAAAACATGGCGAAAACAGTTGCGTGCATTAGCGCAAGATGACGATAAAGGAAACCGTTAAATGGAGAACATTAAATTAACTTCTGAAAAGGCTTCTAAGCCTACACTATAGCCTACTAAAAACTATAGTGAACCGCGATCTTGCCACACGTGAATAATTGTGGTTGTAAACAATAACACAGACAATATAAATCCTTAGTCTAGTTGTGGGAAGAAAAGGATATCATCGGCCGAAATAACTTTTAAATATCTTGCAATTGGCGACGAGTCTCTTACTAAATCGGCAAGAGTGCCTCTCATTCTCAATACATAAAGGACGCCCAAGCCCCCACCGTTGCGCTTAGGTTCACCGGGAAATACTCGGTCGCACCGCAGATGATGATGATCACACAGTGTGGCGGAGTGGAGAGTATAGACGTTGGATAATCATCATAATAATAAACATTATAGGCTATTGTCGGCTATTTTCCACAGTAACGAGTGTAGCCTACTAAAGCAGTCATTAAACTCTCAGTAGCCCAACTGTTACAGATGCGACCGGCCAGGGGTGCCTTCCAGAGTATCGAAATGAGGTATCGTTCGTTTTTACGTGAACCGATACCCGATAGTATCGACATCATGCAATCGATACCATTAAAAGTATCGCAGACGATACCCATCCCTAATAATCGTGACATGAAGTTTTCATATCGTCGCATCCCTAGTGTGTGTGTGTGTGTGTGTGTGTGTGTGTGTGTGTGTGTGTGTGTGAACGCGCGCGCGCACACGCGTGTGAGCATACCATACTACTACTACTAGGTGTCTACCTGTTTGTGTGAGGGATTTGTAAACCTTTTGAGTACAATGCAGTTTGACAGTATATATTTTATCTGTCTTATGTGGAGATTTAGTAGTTTTTAGGCTCTAAAATGGACAGACATCATACTACTTTGTGTGTGTGTGTGTGTGTGTGTGTGTGTGTGTGTGTGTGTGTGTGTGTGTGTGTGTGTGTGTGTGTGTGTGTGTGTGTGTGTGTGTGTGAGACCATGTTTCATGAATACTATGTGTACTACTTTGTGTGTAATTGTCTGCATATGTTGTACCTCTGTTTTCCAATACCTACAGTACGTCATTCTGTTATTACAGGGTGTTGTGCGCTGACCTGAGTCAAACAGCATCTTGCAGATATAATATTTTAAAGCCTTTACACACCAGTCAATCTTTTATTATTTTATTATCAACCATACATATTAAGCGATATAATATGCATACAGTAGTATATGAAGTGATCTGGAATTGTGTTTTGCAGATGACGTGTGTAGTGGGAGGCTTGCTATTTTCCCGTTGCATATTGTCAGAGCCATAGGATACTGTTTCCCCCCCCCCCCCCCCCCCCCCACCAACTTAACCAGAAAGAGATCAGTAATTGATCCATTGTGAAATTAGACGAAGCGATTCACTCAAGCAATTTGCATCATTCCTAGTGTGTAAAGACCTTTTTAGACAACCTCAGTGTTAGGTAGGTACGTTTCTCCGCTTTGTAGAGCACAATGTTCTACAAAGCTTAGACAAACACAATGTTTAGACATTTGCAAGGCACTCCTTAACATATTAAACATTTGACTGTGTCAGCTCATCTGGCTTGCAATCTGAGTAGAATACAGACAGGAGAGGTTAAGCAGAAATACTTTGCAGCCTAAGAATACAGATTACATGTCCTAAATGCAACCTACTGTTTCACTTCGGGCTGGTGGTGTACTTTGTGAGCTTTATGTGTGCGTATGAGGTCATGTTGCCTGTTGTGTAATATTTGTATTCCCCTGTCTGCATCTGTTTCTGTGTTGTGTCCCGATTTGCCATGATATCTCTGTGTGTTTGTGTATTCGTCTGTGCATCTCTGTTTTTATTGTTGTACTAGCGTTGGCTTTAACATACGTAAAGTATCAATGTGTCTATAGCTCTCTTTCTGTGGTGATTGGTGTTGTGTTGTATCTATCTGTGTATCTGTGTATCTCTCCCTCTCTCCCTGTCTCTCCCATACATGTTTGTGTATCTATATCGCTCCCTCTCTCCTCCTTTTCTCTCTCTTTGTGTTGTCTCTCTTTTTCCAGGCCCGTGGCTGAGCCTGGGTCATTCTGTGAGACCACTGGCTAGCGGCTAGCTAAACGTAATGACACTATAAGGCTAACGCCGGCTAGTCGGCTCCGTTACATTTGAATGTGGCGCCGGCTGCTTGGCTAGTTCTGTTTTTTGAGCCCGCGGGTCTTGCCGTACATTGGCATGATGATGACATATAGCGATACTAGCCTGGCCTTAGCCAGACTGATGATGTGGATTCATTCACAGGTTCCTCCACAGTATCTGTGGAGGAACGCATGAATGAATCCACATTAATGCCAGGCTATAGCGATACACCCTTATGCTTCAGCGCCTCACTTGCTCATGTGTTGCTTTTTTTCATTTTATTTTATTTTTTCTTTCTGCATTGCTCATATGGCTGTTATTGAATTGGTAGTGCATCGTGCTGTAGAGGGGATATATACAGGTGTCAGTGATCAGGATGGACATCTCCAGGTGTCAGGGTAGAGACATGGGATGAAGGCATGCTTGATTAAAGATTAAAGGGGAATTCAACTTTCTGGGGTTATTTTCTTCTACCTCTACCCAGGCTACTTTTGTGTGCACCCCAGGTTTTTGAGTTCCTTGATTTAGATATTTACATTCAGTAGACAAATGTTATGTTGACACATTCATTAGAAGGACAATATCAGTCATGAGAGCCAGGGACGTGTTTACGATGAGTTACAGTACAATGAATGAACATGGAGTTTGGTGTTTGATGGGCTTATATAAGACTGGGGGGATGTGCATTTGATCAAATTAATATCAAATATCTATATATTGAATCAAGCTGCATGTGTGGGGTCCACACAAAAGCCTGAGTGGAAATGACCCCTGAAGTGTTTTAAATTTAAATTCCCCTTTAAGTTTACGTTGTGCCTGGAGTTGTGTATCTCTTCTGTTTCACCACCTTGACCGGCAACTAATTATCTTTTTCTTTCTTTTGCCTCTCATCTTTCTATCACTCTTCTTTCAACACTGACTCGACCTGTCCTGATATCTACCATCCCTCTCCTTAACTCCCTCCCATCTGTCTGTGATCTCCATCTATTTCCTTTTCTTTTTTTTTCCTCTTTACCCCTTCTCTGTGTTGCTTCTTTCACTCTCTCTCTCTCGTTTCCCCCTCTTCCCCTACTCTCGTCTCTCTCTCTGGTTCTTTTCCCTGTTCTGTCCAGGTGTGTCTGACCCTGACCGCCAAGCGCATGGCTCGTAAGAACTGTCTGGTGAAGAACCTGGAGGCCGTGGAGACCCTGGGCTCCACCTCCACCATCTGCTCCGACAAGACGGGCACCCTGACCCAGAACAGGATGACCGTGGCCCACATGTGGTTCGACAATCAGATCCACGAGGCCGACACCACTGAGGACCAGTCCGGTGAGTCGGGGAGAGAGACAGAGACAATGGTTTGCATCACTAATACCACCAATACCTTTTCATTTAACCTTTGAAAGTAAAACAATCTCTTTTTCAAGAGTGTCATGGCCAAGATAAGCAGCACCACATTTAACACAAGGCTGAATGTAAATCTCAAGGAAGTGATACGGCGAGTGGGAATCCCACTATCTCTACTAGAGATTAGGGATGCAAGTAATCTTAATTTCTTTCTAATCGAATACTCGTTCCAATCCCTCAGCGATTACTGTAGTCTTAGGTAACTGTACTACATGTACTGTAGCAACCGTCAGAGGACACTGAATAGATACTGTACATCAGGGATGTCAAACTCAAATACACAGTGGGCCAAAATGTAAAAAATTGGACAAGTCGAGGGCCGGACTGGTTGAATGTTTATTTAAAACGTATTGAAATGATTGCATGTATTGAAGAACATGTAGGCTACTCTGCCTCCCACCTGGCTTCAATACCCGTTTTCAGAGTTCATCTTTCTATTCATTTTTGGGAAGAGGGGTAGGTGAAAGTTGACCACAGGCGATTGTGCTTGTGGGCCCTCGAGTTCAAATATGATTATTTTGGGGGGTCATGGAACTGAAACGGTCGAGAACCACTGACGTAGCAATTGCAAGGAGGGAATTCTAGCGCCTAAGGAAAGTCCGGAATCCTTCCAGTGCTTCAGCAGAACGGCCCCTGTCTCTCAGCCTGTTGAAGAGAGAGGGACCAGATGGTGCAAGCAGCCAGAGCAGATGGAACTTGCTGTCGTGATGGAGGCGTGCGGGGAAGGCCCGCTTTATCCCTGTGTGCATCTGCACAACAGGTGTGTCGTCACGCCCAGCCCAAGAGTCTAATAACACAGACTCGGGCCAGGTGTGACTGCTTAAATCAGCCACCACCTATAAAAATATAATCTATAAAATAGCTGTTTGTTCATCCTTGAACGCTACTGTTTCATGAACCTGCTGCCAGCAAGTCGGTATTCCTCGTTATCTCTGCTTGTGGAAAATAAAAGTGCTGGTATAAATGCAAAACAGCCGCCCCTCCTCGTTATCCACACCGACGCACAATTAAATCACTGTTTTACACCTACTACATGGATTAGGGGTAAAATAATTTTTATGTCTATGTTAATTTATTTAGTTAGTAGCACGTAAATGTAAAACAAAGTGCTGCACCAGTGGTGGGAAAAGTATCAATAATGCAATGTTGAGCAACTATACTTGTGTAAAAGACTAAAATACTTTTACACTTCTAATCCATACAAATCTATCAAAAATGTACTTAAAGTACCAAAAGTAGAACATACTCAATATGCAGAATGTCCCATTTCACAAGTTTTCAAATATATAATATACTTCAGTAAATGTACTTAGTTACTTTACACCACTGTTCAGCACTCGTCTACTCGAGTATGTATTTCCCACCCCTGAACATCTCTCTACTGATCTTGTTTTTCAGGCGCGTCGTTTGACAAGACCTCCCAGACCTGGGTGTCCCTGGCACGCGTCGCCTCCCTGTGCAACCGCGCCGTGTTCAAGGCGGGCCAGGACCAGCTGCCCATCCTGAAGAGGGACGTGGCGGGAGACGCCTCCGAGTCGGCCCTGCTCAAGTGCATCGAGCTGTCCTGCGGCAACGTCAAACAGATCAGGGAGAAGAACAAGAAGGTGGCCGAGATCCCCTTCAACTCCACCAACAAGTACCAGGTCAGTGTTGCTGCTGCTCGCAAATGCATTCACACAGCCCGGGAGGTGGAGGTATACAATTGTCACACATGCTCGTGTTCACAAATACTCAGACACGTGTACGACGTCGCCGTCGTGTGCATTTTGACAGCAAATTTTGATTTGACTTGAATAAAATTCTATTTAGTTTCAGTCTTATTTGAATCCGCTGTCAGCAGAGAATGTGATTGGCTGAGACACATCCAGCCCCTGTTTCACTCTAGGAAATGTGTCACGATATAGTCACAAAAAGCCATTAGATGTGGTCTTTAGCTGACACAACTCTGTCTTTACACGGTTCTGCTGCCGACCCACTCACCCAACTTTCTAGCATTCACAGTAAGAGTCCCACTCTAGATTTACAGTATGGTGAAGGGGGTAAAAGTTGTACATAATTACTGATAACAGTCAAATGTGTGATACCCCCCCAGCTCTCGGTTCACGAGACAGAAGATGAGGCAGACAACCGCTACCTGCTGGTGATGAAGGGCGCCCCGGAGAGGATCCTGGACTGCTGCTCCACCATCATGCTACAGGGCAAGGAGCAGGCCATGGACGAGGAGCTGAAGGAGTCCTTCCAGAACGCTTACCTGGAGCTGGGAGGACTGGGAGAGAGAGTGCTGGGTAAGATGGGAAGACTGAGAGAGAGATAGAGGCCCTCATTCCTCATTTATCAAAGGAGTGTAAAAAACAGTATATTTTTCTCCCCAGATTTTGCGTTGGCCAACGTTCAAGTGGCATTTACGAACACGTCCTAAATAGACACACCTGGCGTACATTTGATCTCAGCGTTGATAAATGCGCAGGCTGAAATTTAAATAACACGCCCTTAATTATTCTTGAAACTCCCCGATTTTACGAAGAGAACAACCCGAATACAACCTAACAACGAAAGAATAGCCAATATAGTAGGCCTAATGGGATTTTATAAGATATTTGACCAATCTGCGAAGTAAATCGTTACTAAGAAATTTCTTCACCAATGTGTTTCTAAAGGTGTGTAATAATATGTACTAAAAGGTTGAAATTCAACTCCCGGGGGAAACCTCATAAAAAAACTGATTCGTGTTTGTGTCCCATTAATTTACTATACAGGAAAAAAAATACAAAAAATAAATATGCTTTAAGTAGCATGTGAGGGGTCAAACTAGGGGTTTTTAATGATGCTGAATCCATTGCAAGCATTTGTTTTGCACGAAAAACATTCCTTGGGCTAAAAACGGATCCACAAAACAATGGTTTAGTGATGAATCATCACTTTTCACCGTTTTGTAGGGGCTTCCGACTCCTCAAAATGCTGGAGTCTCGCATAAGCGGTCGTATCCTGACCTATAAACTTCTTCTGAGCCAGATCGGCAATGTTATCTGAATGACTGTTAAAGCACTTGTGTTAGATTGCTTCCATATCGCTAGATTTTAATTGCTTGTCATTGTAACTTAAAATCGGCGTGCATGTCCATGACAGCCTATATATGCTTTTATAAAATGTTATATTTTCACAGGGTTAAATCAAGACAAACACTTCTAAACATTTCTCCTTCATTATGAGTCTTCATGTGTCTTCTTTGCTCTCCTCCTTTTAACCGCCTCCTCTCCTCCTCTATTCGTCTTTCCTCTCCTCTCCTGCTCTCCCAGGTTTCTGCCATCTGTTCCTGCCAGAGGACAAGTTCCCCAAGGGCTTCGCCTTCGACACAGATGACGTCAACTTCCAGACCACAGAGCTGTGCTTCGTGGGCCTCATGTCCATGATCGATCCTCCCCGTGCTGCCGTGCCCGATGCCGTGGGCAAATGCCGGTCTGCTGGCATCAAGGTGGGCGCCACTCTTTCCCCCCGTGTTACTGTACTTCAAGGTTGATGCTTTTTTAGTTGAGATACTGTAATAAAGGTACAGATTATATCTCTATATTCATAGTTCATAGTGGGGACTGCCCCATAGGTCGAACTCCCGTTGGGTCGAACAGCGTCGGCAGGTCAGATAATCACCAGCGAGCGTTGGCAGGTTAGATAATCACCCGCGTCACGGTTACTGAGGTTAGGTTTAGGGTTAGGGTTAGGGTTAGGGTTAGGCACAGTTTTACTGAGGTTAGGATTAGGGTTTGGGTTAGAGTTTGGTGGTCGATCCAAAGGGTGTTCGACCTAATGACATGTTACCGTTCATAGTATCATCACCAACCTATGAATGTGTCTGCGCGCTCAGTACGTATGTACTGTACCCATCCTAATACTCCTTTAACACTTAAATCCTATATACTTTGTTTCCTGGGGACCCACAGGGGTGTGTATTTGGGCGTTCATATGCTTAATATACAACCATAAAGGACATACGCAGACAGACAATAGTAATTCAACTGCTGTTGCAAGGTCATTTTGGTTGCCACCTGTCAGATGTTTCCAATTGTACAACAGCAGCTGAGTTAATTGAACAGCAGCTGTTTCTAATCAAACGTAGGAGACACCTTGAATGGTGTGGAGGATATTAGATATTATTTACCCCTGCGTTGCACCGCCCATCTGACCGCTTCTGGAAGTCTGAGTCATACAGGGTTCCCACGGTCATGAAATCCCTGGAAATATTTTGAAATTAGAAAAATATTTTTCCAGTACTGGAAAAGTTTTGGAATTTATCAAGGGTCCTGGAAGGTCCTGGAAGAAATAGCTATGCATTGTCTTTGGTTATTGATTTTGTTAATACCTCTGAAATGACAAATTAAACATGGGCCAAATTGTCAAATATTTAATAGAGGCAGAAATTGTGAAAATAGCCGATCTACATGCTCACAATGCCTCGCGTTAGAACCATGTTATACAAAATTCCTCAACTCTTAGTGCTCGTCAGGGTGCCGGGTCCCCAGTTAAAACATGATTATTTTGGGGGTCATGGCCTGAAAAGGTTGAGAACCACTGGCATACACTACCTGTCTTTGTGCATTGCGCATAGGAGTAAGCAACCTGTTATTGAGCTGAATTATTGTTATATAGTCCTGGAAATTGGGTTAAATATTCTGGAAAAGTTTTGGAAATTAATTGGTAAAAATGTGTGGGAACCCTGGTCATAGTGTCGGGAGTCATAGTGTTTGTCCTGTTGTATCCGTCTATCTGAGTCCCTTTTGTGCCCATATGTGGAGATCTCTGTAGGTCCCTGAGGTCATTATGCCCATGCCCTGGGTTTTCCCTTAAGCCAATTTCCATACAGGTTAATATTTAAGTATATAACAATCATTATTGTTTCACTCTACTCGCTCAGCCTCTTCGTCACCTTCTTTCTTTTTCTGTACTAACTTGGCAATTCATTGTATTTAATCTGTTGTGCGCAGGTCATCATGGTGACCGGAGACCACCCAATCACAGCCAAGGCCATTGCTAAGGGCGTGGGCATCATCTCTGAAGGCAACGAGACAGTAGAGGACATCGCTGCCCGCCTCAACATCCCTGTCAGCCAGGTCAACCCCAGGTAAGATACAATACATCAGTGCTGTCTAAAGATACAAATTCCCATACATTACCGACAGTACAAAGGCAGGGCCCTTAGCCAATGAGGTGCAGCCAAAGTGTAGATCTTTGTGCCCATACATGGTGTTATATGCAAGCCCACACTGTTTCGTAGGAACCGTATATTTCTAGTTAGATCGCACTTCTTGTTGGTGATATCACCAAGAATTCTGGTCCCCCTGTGATGTCACCATGAATGCTGGTCCCTGATTGGCTACGGGCATGAACACAAACAGAAACACGTCAGATACGCCACCGAACGCAATACTTGCGCACTCTGCTGGTGCAAGTAAAAATGCCCGAAAGGTTTAGGCATAAGAGTTAAGACAAGGCAAGGTAGTGCCCTGGAGTTTCACTCATATGGTCTCTCTCTTGGAGATTTGCCCTCCAAAACATCTGGTGACTTTATGAATTCTGTTATGTAGTACGTGACACAAAGTACACGCTTCCTTGCTCATTTTCCCAGCACAGTTTGGGTGAGTGTCAGCGGTGGTCGGTGGACACAATGAGCATTCACCTGTATTCTATGTTCTCTATGCACACTCATGCTTGGATCCCCATGGCTGAACAACAAGTCATACATACATGCATGGGTTATGCACTCCCTAATTTAATATGTTCGCAGGCACACACACACACACACACACACACACACACACACACACACACACACACACACACACACACACAATAATGCATAGCAGGTATCAATATTCCTCATGCACACACACATACATGGCTCCACATAATGTAAACCCATCTGCCCTCATTCACACAGTGTGCACAGGCATGATGTATGTGATGCTCATCCACCTGTCTGTATTCAGCCAGATCCATGTCTCTGTTGCAGGGATGCCAAGGCGTGCGTTATCCACGGCACGGACCTGAAGGAACTGAGTCAGGACCAGATGGACGACATCCTGAAGAACCACACCGAGATCGTGTTTGCCAGGACCTCCCCGCAGCAGAAGCTCATCATCGTGGAGGGCTGTCAGAGACAGGTACGGATGCGTGCACGACACGTGTGTGTGTGCGTGTATGTGTGTGTGTCGTGCATGTGCACAGGCAAGTGGACATGCAGTTGTATTAAAACCCATTGAAACCGGGAAAGCATCTGTGTCATTTTAGATTTTAGCCATACATTATATATATATACAGCAACATAGGCTTTTCAAGTTCTCAAAAATAGCAGATATTTTCTGCTATTTTTGAACATTTTAGAAACATTTGAGTTTGAGAATCTTTGATTGAAGTTTTTAGCACAAATCTTGTGTACACTCCCACCAGGACCTCCCGGAAATTAAGTCTGAGATGGTGGTCCACACGGCCAAATACATATCATTTTGCGGGTCCTTGGCACAAAAAAGTTTAAGAACCACTGATTTAGAAGGTATTCGTAGTCTTAATGGGTCAAAGAAATATACATAGACGTACAGAGGGTATGCACGTGAAGTTATGCGGGAACACCTATTGAGTGTCAAAAAACTAATTTCTGGCCTTGAAAGCCCATACATCCAAAATGTAAAGTCCTATCTGATTGCTTTAAACAATGTTAAACAACGTTAAACTGACTTTGCCACTCGATTTGCAATTCACTTTATGCATGCACATACCCTCTATATAGGCACAGACGTGAACTGCTTTATTTAATTCACCAATAAGTGCAAGACATGAAGTGATACTTTACAAGCTAATTGATTCTGGTTGGTCAATTCTGTGGTGTCTCTCTCTCCCGTCCGCCAGGGTGCCATCGTGGCGGTGACAGGTGACGGTGTGAACGACTCTCCTGCCCTGAAGAAGGCCGACATCGGCGTGGCCATGGGGATCTCGGGCTCCGACGTGTCCAAGCAGGCGGCTGACATGATCCTCCTGGACGACAACTTCGCCTCCATTGTCACGGGGGTGGAGGAAGGTGAGGAGGAGGTGGAGGAGGCATCACTAAGGGTGCTTTATATTGAGTTGAGCATAGCGGTCACAATAGCCGATCAGATACTTTTGGTGTGCTGTTTCTGTTTCAGATTCTGTTTCAGATTTTTATTGAAGGGATAACCCCTTGAGACGCAGCATCTCATTTTCGAGGGGGTCCCATAAAAACATGAACAACAGACATAGATACATACAGTAAACTACAAGTACATGTATATAGATACATTCATACACAGATGGCTTGCTCACCCTCTCCCACCCACCTCACCAACCATCACACACTGAGCTGTTGTGCAACCGAAGAGAAAGAAGGGAACAGTGCAAATACGTCAGTGTATACGTCCCTACAAGTACAGTCAATTTAGAAGCATAAACAAGTTGAATCCAGGTGTGAATATAGGGAGCTGATGTGACAGAAGGATGAAATGTATCTAAGAGATAGAGGAATGTCATTCCAATAAGATGGAGTTTTGAAGCAGAATGACCTTCGTCCAACCTCTTTAAGATTTGTTGTACATGAAAGTAAGGATATTGCAGGTGGATATGATGAAGTGTGTGACATGGTGCACAACCAAGTATGAATCAGAGTCACTGAAATAAATAAATGGATGACTTTACCACTGGAGGGGTGGAGAAGAGAGAGAGAGATGTTCAGGGATCGGGTGAGATTGATGGACAGGAGAATTGTGACAACTGGAGTCCTACCCTGAGGGCACGATTGCAAATAAAATACCCATTACTTTACAGCGATTACCTGTCCTATATTAGTTGTTTTTTTAATCCCTGCATAAGGATCTAAAAAAAATATTACGCTTACAAAAAGAGTCCCTCTGTGCTATCAGGGACAGCTGTTATTCAAGCTGTTGTGTTGGAACTAATTCAACCTTTGAACAAGCTCCTGTCACAACCATAACAACAGCAGACGTCACATCACATCAATGCAGTAGGCATTTACTGTACTAATCAGACGTGTTGCTGAAATTGATGATGCTTGTAGATTGGTTATTTTTAGATGCAATATTATTGATCTGATTGACTTTTATACTACTGGGCAGCTCTGTCATTAAAGAAATCCGTTTTCTAGATCAAGTCGTTTGGTGACCACCGAGCAAGGGAGTGAAAATCAGCCAATTAACATCTGTGATCGATTGGAAAACATTGACTACTTTCAGACACGCTGAACATGTTTCCCCATTCCTTTTCAGGCCGTCTGATCTTTGACAACCTGAAGAAGTCCATTGCCTACACGCTGACCAGCAACATCCCAGAGATCACTCCTTTCCTCTTCTTCATCATTGTCAACATCCCCCTGCCTCTGGGAACCATCACCATCCTCTGTATCGACCTGGGAACTGACATGGTGAGAGACACACACACACACACGTCAAAACATGCCCATATATGGGCATTCCCAGATATGTCCTTAATATTGGGACAGGGATCTCCATATATGGGCATAAAACGTATGGTAATTAGTAAGGCCAAACAGGGCCTTGGCGAGTTAGGGCCTGGATTTGATGCCTGGGGATCTCCATATATGGGCATAATGGGGTACCCTAACAGGGCATCATCTGGGAATGCCCATACTGTATTATGGACATTTTATTTATTTTATCCTTTATTAATATATATCCATATACATATATGGACTTAATATTAACGTTTTCGGGGAAGGTAGGGTGTAAATCAGAGTAAAGCAGGCTCTTGGGCCAGTTAGTCGATGACATCTTCATATATGGACATAAAAGGGATTCTGGGGAATACCCATATATGGACTTTTACATAGGTCGTCTTCTTCCCAAGTGCAAATGTGTGCCAAGAACAATCTTTGTTTCATATTAAGCCAATTACCAAAGATGGTCCTTTTGTTTAGAACTCAATACTTCCATACATTTCAAGTAAAGACTCACTATAACTTACAACTATTGTGACTACACACACACACACACACACACACACACACACACACACACACACACACACACACACACACACACACACACACAACACAATAAAAAAAGAGATACACACAACTGTAGGAATGAAAGTACTGATGGATGCACTCATGCACAGACACACAAATGTATGGACAAACGATAAACATGTGTGCACACACATACAGTCATAAAGACACATCATCCTGCTCAGGGTACAGCATCACCCTGAGCACAGGCCAGCAGTATGCATAACTAACCATGCATACTGTGTGGTGTGAATGTACAGTACTGTACTGTATGTGTGTGTGTGCAGTCACCAGTCACGCTCAGTGGTGGTCTGGTGGACACAATGAGCATTCACCTGTAGTCTATGTTCTCTATGCACACTCATGCTTGGATCCCCATGGCTGAACAACAAGTCATACATACATGCATGGGTTATGCACTCCCTAATTTAATATGTTCACACACACCAAGCACACACAATAATGCATAGCAGGTATCAGTCTTCCTCATGCGCGCGCACACACACACACACACACACACACACACACACACACACACACACACACACACACACGGGTCCACATTATGTAAACCCATCTGCCTTCATTCACACAGTGTGCAGGCATGATGTGATGATCATCCCCATGTCTTTCTCTTTCTCTTGCTGTCTCTCAAATATCTCCTCTCTGCAAGTGGGACTTCATCCGCCCTCTCTCTCTCTCTCTCTCTCTCTCTCTCTCTCTCTCTTTCTTGCACTCTCCTTCCATCCTTTTTAATCACTTCCTCCACACTTTCATGTCCCTTTAAACTCATTAAAACCATGAAAGCATCTGTGTCATTTTAGATTTGAGCTACGTATATACAGTATATGGCAAATACGTTTTTCAGAGAACTCTTAGGATTTTAGACAGTGGTTCTCAGAAACATCAGATCTACACGTGAGCTTGTAGATCTGCTATTCTTGAACCTTTTTAAAAAAGTAACACAAATCTTCTCTTCTGGGGACAAAAAAATGTCAGATGGCGGTCTGCAGTTTGGAAGGCGTGTGTAGAATGGGCTCCAGGTCTTAACCTACATTGCTCCCTCTGTCTCCCTCGCCCCCCTGCTGTCCGTCAGGTCCCAGCCATCTCACTGGCCTACGAGGCAGCAGAGAGCGACATCATGAAGCGCCAGCCCAGGAACCCAGCCAGGGACAAGCTGGTGAACGAGAGGCTGATCAGCATCGCCTACGGACAGATCGGTACGTCACACTGACCCAGTGGCAGGCTTGCCAACGCTCCGGGATTTGCCAGGAGTCTCCTGGATTTTGACCCCATTTCCTGGCATGCTCCTGGATTGGCATTTCTCCTGAATTTGGGGGATTTCCGTGTCTTTGCGCGGCAACACGTTTCCAAGTTAAACATGTGCAACTTGATGACTGTCTCTGTTTGACGATTGTCATTTCTCCTGGATCTGGTATCAAACTCCAAATATTCACCAGAACACAGGAAATTACATCTACTATGTTCAAAATTTCCTGGGGGAGAACCCCCAAACCCCCCACTTAGGGGGTGTGGGATGTGCATGCAATCATACAGATATATTCAGTTAGGCCTACAGATACAGATATATTCACTTAGGCCTACAGTAAGTAGTGAATATTAGTAGGCCTACAGATAGGTCTTATATTGCTTCAGTTTTCAAATCAATTTCTGTACAATTTTTGCCTTGTCATTTCTCCTGGATTCGGTATCAAACTCCAAAGATTCACCAGAACACAGGAAATCTACTATGTTCAACATTTCCTGGGGGAGGACCCCCAAACCAATCATACAGATATAGGCCTATTCACTTACAATACGTGGTGAATATTAGTACAGATGGATCTTAGATTGCTTCAGTTATTAAATCAATTTCTGTACACTTTTTGCCTTTTAATTGCTGAAATTCTATCTATGCCGAAAATAGCCGATCTACAAGCTCACAACGGCTTGCAGCGCGAGGCGGTGTGAGCTTGTAGATCTGCTATTTTTGGCTACAGTTCTCAGAATATAGACACTAGGGTTCACATTATTAATATACAGTAAAAAGGATTGGAAGATTTGGAGGACCCCATGTAGTAACTCTGAGGACTCCCAAGGGGTCCCGGACCCCCTGTTGAAGGCTGCTATATTGTAATCGTGTAAAGCCGATAGATATGAATCAGTGAATTAATGGCTCTCCCTCCTCCTCCCCCTACAGGTATGATCCAGGCTCTGGGAGGGTTCTTCTCCTACTTTGTGATCCTGGCTGAGAACGGCTTCCTTCCCTCTCTGCTGGTGGGCATCAGGCTCAACTGGGACGACCGCTCCAATAACGACCTGGAGGACAGCTACGGACAGCAATGGGTACAGCAGACCTCTTACCATGTTACCCCCATAATCACTTCAATCCTACATAACTGACCGTGTCCCCCTGGGGTCTGTTATACTCTGCCTCCTCCTGTATTCCCTCTAGTCTACACCAAATATCTTCACCAGAAAATAGCTGATTTACAAGCTCACGGACGCGAAGTGTTGTAATGAATTGTGAGCACACAATGGGACGCATTGTGAGCTTGTAGATCTGCTTCAAATGGTCGAAATGTATGTAGGGCTGAAGTGTAACTAGTAACTAAAGTTGTCAAATAATTGTAGTGGAGTAAAAGTACAATATTTGCTTCTGAGATGAAGTGGAGAAGTAGAAGTACTTTACACCTCTGCCAGAGACTCCGCCAGTCATCAAATTATTGGCTTAGGATTCCAACAAAAACTGAATTCAAGGCTGCAATGCAGTATGTAATCGATAGGGGGAAAAAAATCCTTTTGGGGTGAACTTTCCTTTTAAGCCTAATGTATTGTACACAGCAGTTTCACTCACAAAAATGTAGTTATTTTTGGTACAAAGTATATAATATAGATAATAATAATAATGTATACAATAATGTAAAGTTTACATTTGGATTTACTCTCTTTATTGTTGTACAGTTTGGTTTGAATTGTGTTAAAAAAGGTAGAGCCGGCACACCAAAGCAGGTAAAATGTACTTCTTTATTAGAAGAAGTACCTATTACCTTCTTTGGTAAGTGGGCTGTGCCTTTTTGAACTCAAGCATCTTTAGCCCAGCACCCACCAGTTGATGTGTGTTACCTAAGTTCACTTTAGAAATTTGTTTTATACCAAATAGTAAGGAGGATGGCAGCATTTTGTCTTTTGAGCTGTATTTACACCCTGCCCACTCTCTCTCTCTCTCTCTCTCTCTCTCTCTCTCTCTCTCTCTCTCTCTCTCTCTCTCTCTCTCTCTCTCTCTCTCTCTCTCTCTCTCCCTGTACAGACCTATGAGCAGCGTAAGATCGTGGAGTACACCTGCCACACAGCCTTCTTTGTCAGCATCGTGGTGGTGCAGTGGGCCGATGTCATCATCTGCAAGACCAGACGCAACTCTGTGTTCCAGCAGGGCATGAAGTAAGAACATGCACCTCACCTGAACCTGTATAGAGTTTAACACAAAACACTTTTGTTGGTAATTAAAAAGAAGGGAAAAAAAGAATACAACTGGCTTCAGTTTGCTTGTGTTCCAGACAAAGACAAATACTGCCGTTTCCATTAGCTCAATATCCACTCGGATGATTTCATTGGTAGGCAGAGATTTAAAACAAAGGGTTTGTAGAACGCCTGGTTGCCTAGTCAGGGCTGTGTCAGTCATGGACACGGAACAGGGAAGCCAACATAGAGTCAGGCTCAAGACCTTTTTTCTATGTATTTATTTCTATTCTTTCCGCTCATCCTTTCTGGGTTCCTCCATGTCTGTCATGTCCCAGTGGCACACTGTTGGACAGTCTTATTACAGTTTTATTATGGTACAGCCATACAGACCCAGATAACTAGTACTACTGCTCCTGCTC
Organism: Nannobrachium achirus; assembly: GCF_963921795.1. Lineage (NCBI taxonomy): Eukaryota > Metazoa > Chordata > Actinopteri > Myctophiformes > Myctophidae > Nannobrachium > Nannobrachium achirus. The sequence continues at coordinate 37,188,151 of NC_137819.1, read as the reverse complement.
CACTCCTGCCCCAAAGACACACTCCTCTGGTGGGGAGCCTCTCTTGGAGAGAATTTTAACAGGCCTAAAGTACCGGTAGATTTGGATCAGGAAAAGAAGAATAGAATAGAAAAATGTCTGTGATGATATACGTAATAAAGTATGTACTTATATGTCAAGAAAATGTGCTTCTCAATAATTGTATTAATCGGAAAAGCAATCGATTGGATAATTGCACAGAGCGTTCCAGAAGGGTTCCTAATTCGATCCCAGGCTCCCCCAGAGATAGTGTCAAAGAGTCATTGAGTAAGACTCTGAACCCCTAGTTGCTCCCGGTGAGCAGATTGGTGCCTTGCATGCCATCAGTGTATGCATGTGCGAGTGTGAATGGGTGAATGTAATGCACAATCTCTGTAAAGCGCCTTGGATAAAGGAGCTATATAAATGCACCTTTAGATAGTTTTATCTCTATCTCTCTCTCGCCCACTCTCTCTGTCTCTCTGTGTCCTCCTTTGTGTAAGCAAGTGAGAAAGTGAGAAACTTTATTCTGTTTTTTTTCCCCCAGGAATAAGATTTTGATCTTTGGCCTGTTTGAGGAGACGGCCCTGGCTGCCTTCCTGTCCTACTGCCCTGGCATGGACGTGGCACTACGGATGTACCCACTCAAGTAAGAATGGGGCCCTGTGATGCTCAGGCTTTTGGTTAGCAGCAGTGGGGGAGACTGGAAGTTGCTTGGTGGAATCATTCCTTCCAGTGGTGTAAAGTAACTATTTCAAAATACCGTCCAAAGGTCTGACACCATTTTGGGTATCGACCGCCATTCAAATGAACGCAAATAAATGTCGTAAATATCCGCCAGTTCTTTTAAACGCCGGGGGTTCAAATCGATTTAGCAAATTAAACGCCTGGGCTACTATTTGGAAATATACCCTAAGTACATTTACTCAAGTGATTTTTAGATATTTTTACTTTCTTTGGTATTTCTAATTTTCAATTATTCATTTGTCAGCTTTAGTTACTAGTTACTGTACTTTGCAGATGTAGATTAAACATACATTAACTGCTTCAGCCCTACGTATATACTGTATATTTCAGCCATTTGAAAATAGACGATCTAAAAGCTCACAATGTGTTGTGATGCGATGAATTGTTACTTCTATTGAAGTAAAAAATTAAGAGTACACTGCTCTCTCTCTCTTTCTCTTTCTCTCTCTCTCTCTCTCAGGCCCAGCTGGTGGTTCTGTGCATTCCCGTACAGTTTCCTCATCTTTGTTTACGATGAGATCCGAAAACTCATCCTACGCCGGAACCCCGGAGGTAAAAAAACACACACGCACGCACGCACACACACACACACACACACACACACACACACACACACACACACACACACACACACACACACACACACACACACAGAGACACACACACAGAGGCACACACACTCACTCTCAGACTCTCTCTCTCTCTCTCTCTCTCTCTCTCTCTCTCTCTCTCTCTCTCTCTCTTCTCTCTCTCTCTTTCATATACACAAGAGTCCTCTGCTGCATTACTGAAGCAGGTGGTACAAAGATAAAGTACCAAACAGCTAAATGTGCCCGACAGAGACGATATGCTATATAGCCTATATATTAACATTAATTTCTGTTTTTCTGTTTTTAATAAACAGGAATAAAGGAATTTCGTTTTGTAGTACAAATTTAAGAACTAGAAAATTATGATCCTGTCCTTTTTGACTTTTACATCCAAAACCTGAATTCCTCAATGCAAGAAGTGCAGAATTCAGAATCATTGTAAATGACTGACCTCTGGTCTGTAATGTTTAGCAATATTTCTGTGAATGGGAGGGAAAAGAACAACATTAAATGCAACACTGGCAATATTATCTAAAGACATGACATGATTTATTTCAGAACTACTAGTTCAAAATATATTCAAAATGTATTACCGTATTCATATTCATAATAACAATAATAATAATAATTCATAAAACAATCAAAGCAACAGTTAATAGATTGAATCTTCTAACTTGTTGTCTGTCTCTCTTTGTTTCTCTTCCCCCTTTCCCTTTGTTCTCTTCTGCAGGCTGGGTGGAAAAAGAGACATACTATTAAATTATCAGACCATTCTTTACTTCTCACCCCCTTCCTCCCCAGAGCTCATCCCCCCCTTTCTCTGCCCCTCTCTCTCTTTCTCTCTCTCTCTCTCTCCTTGCTACTCCTGCCCATCCATCTCTCCTCCACTCCCCCACCCTCCCCTCCTCTTCACCAACCTCCCATCTCCTTTTACACCTTCTTCTAAAAACAAACAAAAAAAAGAAACAAAAAGAACACACACACACACACACACAACACACAAAACAACGAGAGGACCAATGACAGAGGAAGAGAGAAGAGAATGGGTGGGGTGTGGCCCCACCCCTCTCGTCCTTTTTTCTCTAATCCTCTGTCCTCCTTTTTTTTAATCTTCACTTTCACCTTCTCTCCAAAAACTACAGCATTAGTCTGCCACCGTTCTGTGACATCAGCGTTGTAGATCCGCTCACTCTTCATGTAGAACTGTGTTTGTCACTCTAAAACTTGATTTTATACTTGGTCGAACGGCGGCGCTATGCACGGAACATAGCCGATCCACAAGCTTCGGATCCACAAAATAGCCGATCCACAAGCTTTGATCCGCAGTGTGCGCTTGTAGATCAGCTATTTTCCATGCGTGACACCATAGTTGCGACGGAAACCACGCCGCTGTGAATGATAATACTCCATGAATGATAACAACATAACAACGGTGAGTTAAAACAAAAGAAGACCTGAATGCTAACTCCATTAAGGCTCAGTCATTATACTGAATGCTATCTCCATCGAAGCTCGATCGCTACTACTAAAACATGGAACACCCAACACACTGCAGCTCCCGTCTAGATTCCCAACCTGGCGACATGAGTGGGTGGGTGGTGTCCATTTATAGATTACTTTTGTTTTGTCGTAGTTCTTAGGTTTTGTTTTGTTTCCCACCTCCCCATGCCCCCGGCCCGCCATAGTCTGCCATTCCTTCTCTGCTGTTTAACTGCCATTCTCTCTCTCTCTCTCTCTCTCTCTCTCTCTCTCTCTCTCTCTCTCCAGCACTCTCTTTTCACTGCCAGTCTTTCTATTACAGTTGTATTACTCCCTCCTTCCACCTCTTCCTCCCATCCTCCCTCCCTCCCTCCTTTCCTCCTGTTCCACTCAGCCAAGTCGAGGAAGGATAAACCCACTTGCCACTGCTGTGATGTAACCCACTAGTGCCATCTACTGGTGGGGGGAAAAAAAACTAATAAATAAGTGGTCACCTCCTGGAATCTTTGGACCTCACTCTTTAACCCCAACCCCCCCCCCCCCCCCCCCCTGTCTTCTTTTCTGCTCGTGTTGTTGTTTTCTAATAGATGACCGAGTGTTTTTTAAGAAACTGAATTGTTCGTAAACGTTTTATGTACCTATTTTTTGTCTTTCATTTTTATTTTTCATTTTTTAAGTTAGGAGTGGGTCTGAGAGCTGCTTGTTTTTCATTCGGACATGACAAAGCACACCGTCTCCCCCCCTCTCTCTCTCTCTCTCTCTCTCTCTCTCTCTCTCTCTTTCTCTCTTTCTCTCTCCCTCTTTCTCTCACTCCTCCTTTCTTTCTTCTCGCTCCCAAAGCCCTATCCCTCCCTCCCTCCCGCCCGTCTGTCCGTCCGTCCATCCGTCCGTCCCCGTTTATATGTCTGTTTGTGAGCACCGTGCAAAAACTCCTCCTCCGTCCTCTTAACTCTTCTCCTCTTACCTCCTCTCTCCTGCGCACCCTCCAGCCCCCACCCCTCTGCCCTCTTCCTTGTTGAAAAAAAGAAAATTACAATCTTTCTGTGTCCTAGGAAAAAGAGATTTCTCTCCAATTTCATTATTAAAAAAAAAAAAAATCTGTGGAAAAATGGAACAAGGTGCCGTACCTTAAAAATGTGCAAAACAGCAGCTAGCAGCAGCAAAAAAGAGAAAAACTAAAAAAGGGAGAACATTGAATTAAATGAAATAAAAAAGAAGGATCTCTCTTTTTTCAGTTTGGTCTCCGGTTTGTTTTTGTGTGTGGAGTTTTGTCAGAAAAATGGAAATAAATGCTGTGACAACTCTTCTATTGAATTAGTGTCAAGTCATCTATTTATCATCGTAGAGTCTTCTAGAGCCACAGTTCCCAAAGTGTGGCAATCTGGGCTATGTGCAACGTAATGTAACATAACACAACTACATAACACACTAGTGGTGTAATAGGTCATCAATTGATTTAATCGATTATAAAAACATTTATCAATAATTGATCATTAAATAAAATAAGCTCCAACAGAGGACCGAAATTGGTATTGCTTTCTATACACACCCTAACAATTGTGCGAGTCTCTTTTTTTATTTAACACTTTACAGATCAGCAGGTTCACACAATGTTTGTCAATGTTTTAGCATTAAACATAACCGTAACCATAATCTTCCATTTTCTCTCGTGTAGTACCTCTGCATACCACTAGAGGTACACATAGATTCCTTTGAGAAACACACTGGTTGAGCTAGCGAATCCAAGACCTAACCCTGGCAGTTTTAATGCTTTGCTCTTTAAAGATTGAAGATTGTTAAGATCTCATGTTGTTGCTGTCGGGCAGAAACCTAGCTTGTAACTCCATATTTATTTTATATATATTTTTTGTAAACGAATGCCTGATTTCATCATACTACATACAGTGTCACACAAAAGTAGCAAAGATTGCTATCTACCAGCTCATAACACATTGCATAGTGCAGTGCTTCTCAAAGTGGATTCTAGGGACTTTGTGGGTTCCTTTATGGGGGTCTAAAAATGTACCCTAACAGGTCCATTTGGTTCCATTTGTATACTGTCAGAGTTAAGGGGATACCTTGAAATATTAAAGTTAGAGAAACACTGGCATAGTGTTTTTAGACCTGGTTAGTCTCTGCGCTGTTTTTCCCTTTTATTTGACGATGGTTTGCCAGATTGAGACCTGGTAAGCCTATTGTTATATCTTCCAATCCGGGAAAGCATCTGTGTCATTTTAGATCTTTGTTGTCGGGCAGATTACCTCCTATCGCCATATTCTAACTTTTTGTGTTCTTTTCCAAAATGAACGCCCTACTTGATCCTACCACAGCGTTACACCAAACCATCAATAGTAGCAGATCCACAAGCTCAAAAAGCTTGTAGAGCTGCTACTTTGGATGCTTTTGAATTTGAATCGTGACAATTAACAGTTTTGGTCATATGAGGTTGCCACCCGACATTGACGATATGCTATATAGCCACATTTATTTCTTTATTTCTTTGGAATAAAAATGTGAAATTTTGTAGTGCAAATTATGATCCCCTCCTTTTGAAATAAGCAGGACAGGTCTAAAGGCCCATTCCCACTGGGCCAGATAACAGATAAAAAAATCTTTCTCCAGATATTTTTCCATTCAAAGTGGATGGTAGATACAGATAAAAATAATATCTACCACAGATATTTGCCACAGATACTTTTATCTGTGGCAAATATTTTTTTTATCTGTATCTACCATCCACTTTGAATGGAAAAATATCTGGAGAAAGAGATTTTTTTATCTGTTATCTGGCCCAGTGGGAATGGGCCTTAAATCTTAAAACCTTGCACAATATGACTACTGTCCCTTGTACTTACAAGCAAATTGGCAGTACAGCTGATTTGTATTGGGATATGAGCCCACTGTCTGCTGGACAATACACCAGCTGGCCTCCACGTCTGCAATGACACTTGGACTTGAACTTGTGACCCAGCACTCTGCAGGTAACTGCAACACCGACAAACAAAGAATTCACTTCATGATCCCAGGGGGGACGATATTCAAGCTTTCAGTGGTGGAATGGTACAAGTGCATGCACTCAAGTACTGTACTTAAGTACAACTTTGAGGTACTTTTACTTTACTGGAGTATTTCCAATTTCTACTGGAATATTTCCAAATTTCTTTGCTTTAACTTTTAAGCAAAGAAATAAACCAAAAATAAACACAAACATCATAAATATCTTTGTTGATAAATAATAATAATAAGAAAATACAACCACTTAAATAAGACCTATTGAAAGATTGATAATAAATAGCCGATCTACAAGCTTGTGTGACACATTGTGAGTGTGTCACATTGGTGTGACACATTGTGAGTGTGTCACATTGTAATGGCATGCCCAAAATAGGTATGCCAGGTTTAAAGTTATTCAAGTTCGGGACACATCAGCTGCAGCAGATGCCAAAACTGTTGAAAAAGGCCTATAATGGTTGCTATATCAGTCTGATATACATATCGACCAGCCTCTAATAAAAGCTAAGCAGTAGCAAATCCTTCTGCTTCGGATAAAAGACGAGCAGCGCTATAGTGAATGCAGGACGTTTTTAAAGGATCCTCCCTTACTGAGCGAGAGCTCTGATTGGATTAGACAGAGTGATGCAATAATTAGCAGATCTGTGAGTGAGGAGCAGAAAATGAGCTGACTGACAGCTGAGGCGGGCGAGACTCACGTGTCCTGCATAAACTAACGCTGAAGCTTCATAAATGCCACAATTCTCATGATTTTAGCTTATTTTGAAGGACCCACGGATGAGTGTACATGCCATTTGTAACATCCAACGATCATGTCTTCTTTCAACCCGTAAAGAATTATTGTCAACGTGACGATCCGTTCTTTAGTTATGGTCCGTTGAAAAAAGCGTCTTTGGACCACTTTTCTGAATTCCTTACCATTGGTCTGAATGGAAAACTGGATGTCCGGGTGGCTATTATGAAATCCATAGGAGATGGGAAAGGAGCGCTTGTTTTCGGTGATGACGATGGAGGTCCTCCGTCTCAGGCGACCTTGAGCCACATGAGACACAGCCGAGCGAGCGCCAGCGAGCAAGTCGGATGTCTAGCGTTGCGAAGGTCACTTGAGGCGACTCAGTGCCATCCGAGTTACATACACAGGGGGACAGAATAGTAAATCTTCGCCCCCCCGACTTTCGGCACCTCCGCATGGTCCAAGTGAACACAGCGGAGTGCTCCCGATCTCTGGTTCAGCCAATCACAAGCCGCGGTTTCTAATTTATTCACCCTGTATCCTACGGATTCCATTATCGCGTCCGGGTGGCCTCATTTCCCGAAGGATCTTTGGAAATTGAGTCCCTGTATTACTGTGGGGTGTATCAGATGGCCATCTGATATTAATTAAAGCAGATTATTCAGCCCCTGATCTACTGTAATAGAATATACTGTGCATGTTGAGCAGCAACATTTTTCATCCAAAAACAGACAAAATAACATGAACATTAAGACCAGTGGAAAATCATCCC